>NC_069723.1:2546607-2829107 GCF_027358585.1 Pangasianodon hypophthalmus
AGAGCGCAACCTACCGGACGCACGCGGAGACTCCGATGCGTACCGCGCGCAGTGTGCGCGCGCGCGCGCCCTCGACATAGCTCAGTCGCGTCCCTCCGTGGGTCTCGCGCTTCAGGCGCGCGTGCTGAGACAGATCCAAATAATAATAATAATAATAATAATAGGAAAATAATGTGCAAGAAAGAGAGAAAAGAGGGAGGAAGGTGGGATAAGGGACAGAGAGATACAAACAGAAAACGGTGTGTTTTTGAAAGGAGGAATTGGTGGAAAGATAGAAAGATAAAAAAAAAAAAAACAGATCTTTTCAACATTTAGTTACTGATTTTTCTTCTTCCACTCAGTTATTCGTCTTGAGTAAGCACTTTATCCTGATAAGAGTCACGGTATCCCGGGAACGCTGGGAGCAAGGTCGGAATACACCCTGGATAGGATGCCAGTCCATCACAGGGCACCATGAGTGCGCACACACACACACACACACACACACACACACACACACACACACACACACACTCTCTTTTACACACTCATTCACACCTAGGGGCAATTTAGCACAACCAGTCCACCTAGCTGTGTGTTTTTGGGAGATGGGAGGAAACCGGAAAATCCAGAGGAAACAGGAAGAGCACACAAAATTCCGCACAGACAGTAACCTGAGCTCAGGATCGAAACGGGAACCCGGGAGCTGTGAGGCAGCAATGCGACCTGCTGTACCACCACGCTTCTTCCAGAAAATACAATTCATTGACACTTGCTACAAGCAGAGGCGGATTTAGCTCTAGGCAAAGGTAGGCAACTGCCTTGAGCCCCCAGAAGCCAAGGGCCCCCTAAAAATGCAAATTACGTATATTTTTATTTATTAATGCTAAATAACGTTGCTGATAATTTAAATATCGATGTTTTGAATTGAATTGGGCCCATTCCTATATTTTGCCTAGGGCCCCCAAATCTAGCCTCTGGCTACAAGATATGGACTATACACACACACACACACACACACCCCTTCTAGAAGATTTTTTTTCTAATTTTGTAGCTAATCGCATCACGTCAACTGACAACGTACTAACTGACGATTTCAACGTTTACATGAAGAATGAAAATAACGCTTTACAAAAGACGCATTTACGATTACGATTTATTCCGTTCTGGATTCTAGCGGCGTCACTCCGACACGTTCGCATTCACAATTTAAGTCGTGCTCTAAAACTAATCCTGATTTTTAGCAAGACACTTACAGTTTCCTGAACGAAGCTGTAACTGTTCACCGTCTTACCCAGGGACGGATTAGTAGTAGTTCGTAGATCAGTTCGTAACTAAGAATTCCCGACCCAAGAAAACGCCCTCTATTCGTACAAGTGATGTGAAATCAACATGGCATTACATAATGCCGCGTTTGACTTCCCTCGGAATGATGTGTATTCAAGATACAAAGCAGGGAAAAAATAAATAAATAAAAAAAAACATGGACGACTCAACTCTGTGTGTCTTTTGTTAGCAACCAGCTAGTGAGAAATGGTAGCTAGAAGGATCTAGGGAAGAGGGGCGTTGAAGAAAAAAAAAAAAAGAGAGAAAAATAAAGATCCAGAGAAAAGAAAAAATTGAGCATCAATAGAAAAAGAAAAAGGAAAAAAAGAGGACAGATATGTCCACATGGCCCTGTCTGCAGAAGAAGGCTTTCGATTCGGCGTCTGTGGCGTGCGACATCAGCAGCAGCAGGTTCCTGTTCAACACTTTTCTCCTGAGCGCAGGAGTACCACGAGACATCTGTTCATTACTTATACACACACACACACACACACACGCACAAACACACTTTATGACTGAGCACAGTGTGTGCTTGCGTGTGTGAGAAAGAAAGCTGGAAGCTAAATAAAGACTCCGAGGGAACTTATTACTCTGGTTTCTCCCAGATGCCTACGGAAAGCATATTTCATATTTTATGCTGTCATTATTGTTGTTTATAATGTCATATTTCACAGTTATGATAATGGAGACTCGAGGTTCGGTCCCGAAACAAAACACAAGGAGCAAAAGCAACACGAGTGACAGCACCGCTATCGATCCGTCAAAAGGAACCGTACGTTGAAACAAAAAACCAAAACAAAACAAAAAAACAACGATTCCATGATCAGATGTCAAAATCCAACGATGAACCACAACACGCTGCGCTGATTAGTAGCTACAGTGTCGGATGAAAGCCTACGATGTTGCGTTAACGCCTACGGTGCTAAAACATGCTAATTTACGTGCGCAAAAAGTGGGCGTGTTGCAGGTCATTTACAAATAATGGGCCTATTTATCAAGCTGGATACAAACAAATTATTTCGTAAAATTGTTCGCAGGAGCATTTACGCAAGATATGAGGCATTTATGAAAATCCAGTTGGTTCAGAAAAATATTCGTATCCTACAAATGTACGTACTAACGTAAACGGTTGGTTTAAAAATCGTATAATTAGTGACTGCATTTTTTTTGTTTTTTTTAAAATACGGACTAGCATATCGTTTATTTATTTTAATGCCACACACAAAGTTAGTGAAAATTGTACAAAAATTAATTATAATTAAAAATTATTAACGAAAGAAAGCAAACCAACACAAATCAATGAATTAAGACAAATAAATATTGTTGTGTGAACGTAAAATAAATATCTACTACGAAACTTTACCGCTGTATTATTAAGTCATCATTTTGAGATACCGAGGCATAATTTTGTTAAACATTTTAATTATTTAAAATTTAGTTTTGATTACAATTGCTGAAAATAGACTAAGAAAATATTAATAGAAACATATTACTTTGCGCACGCAGTTGCCGTTTCGGAAATAACCTTCACGCTGCAGTAAATTGTGTTGCTTGATGCTAACTTAAGCTATTTGCGTTGACTCCGCCCTGTATTTTTCATTTTAGTTATAAACACCCCAAAATGGCATATTACAAATATAAAACGCTCAAATCCGATAACGCGTGCTAATTTGCTTGACACGATCCACTATCAAGCTTGCACGTGTTTTAGGCACACGTTATTAAATGAAAACGAACAATGCTGAGTTAATATTCTAAAATGTCAAATTAAACACCATCACTGATGAATTAACACCTTCAAATGTTTCAGTAACACCTACAGTGACGAATTAAATCTACGGTTCTGAAGAAACACCTGAATTGATTTTTTTTTTGTCCTGTAACACTATAAAAGTTCGTTCTCTCAGCAGAAGTTAATTAAAACAATGATTATTATATTTGAACTAAACTTACTGTCATTAATATTTGAAAGACCTGTAATACTAACGGACTAATCAGAGCTCGGCTTTAACAGGCTGTAATATTAACTGACCAATCAGAGCTCATCTTTAATAGATTGTAATATTAATGGACTAATCAGAGCTCTGATTTAACAGGCTGGAATATTAGTGAGCCAATCAGGGCTTGTGTTCAACAGTATAAATTTGAATGGACCAATCAGAGCTCGTCATTAAGTCTGTAATTTTAACACGCTAATCGGAGCTCGGATTTAACAGTGTGTGATATTGACAAACCAATCGGAGTTCATCTTTAGCAGGAAGTAATAATAAGAGACCAGAGTTCATGTTTAAGAGTCTGTAAGATTAATGGACCAATCACGTAAGCGATTGTAACAACTGATTGTATTACAGGATGACATCAGAGATCTGATCATTATTTCCAAGCAGTGGTCTAGAACTGTGTGCATTTGTGGTGTGTGTGTGTGTGTGTCATGAGCAGTTATGCATAGAGAGCACTGCAGTACTCTAAACAGCATGCCTTGTTTATATTCTGACGGTCGGTGTGTGTGTGTGTGTGTGTGTGTGTGTGTGTGTGTGTGTGTGTGTGTGTGTGTGTCGGCCTGACAGCCTCGTTCTTTCAATAACATTCTGAGCATGTTTGAAGTCTGTGCCACATTTCATCTAACACTCATGTGCATGCACAAAAGCACGTGTGCACACACACACACACACACACACACACACAGAGACCAATCAGGTTTTATTCTTGTGGTCTCATTGAATTTGTGTGTTCAGCATTTGCTGAGCAGCATACATATCAGATGCACATACATCAGACTACGTTTCCGTCCCAAACCGCATATTAGCGTGCTAAGTAGGATGTCAGAATAGCGCACTGCTTCTGTTTGGCACATTCTGTCACTCACAAGATTCTGTTATTTTTCAACAGGACATTCATAATTTCTGATCCTTGAGACGTGGCGCACACACACACATACATGTTTTTGCTATCCTTGTGAGGACCTGCCATTGACATAATGCTTACTGTAGCTAATTAATGCTATGCTAAACTGAAATATAGCCCCGACCTTCACCCCAGTAAACAAGAGGAAACCTTTTTTAGTTTAGCCTTTGTTAGGCTTTTTTAGTTTTCTAAATAAAAGCTGCAGTTTTTTTTTTTTTTTTTTGTGGGGACCAGCCAAATGTCCCCACGAGGTCAAACCTGCCATATATTCCTATTATTGTGGGGGACGCACGCACGCACATGCACACACATGCACACGCACATGCACACGCATACACGCACACATGCACAAGCACGCACAGTCTGTCAGGTATTCCTATTTTACAGTGACATTAGGTCCTCACAAAGCACAAGAAACCTTAAAACCTGGCCAAGCTGCTTTTGTTATGTTCAAATTTTGGATCAGACCAGACAATCGATGCAGGTTGTGACCTCAGTGATTAATAAATCACACGCACACTCTCACTCACACACACACACACACACACACACACACACACACACAGTCAGGTATTCCTACTTTATGGGGACATATGGACCTCATAAAAAATGAAAAACCTGAAACCTGATTGTTTTCTGGCCAGGCTGCTTTTGCTATGTTAGATTTTTGGGTTGGACCAGACAATCAATGCAGGTTGTGACCTTGTTGATTTATAAATCACACACACACACACACAGTTGAGACCTTGTACTTGTGTTATTCATTTATCTTTGCAAACACAGTTTATATACAAAGCTTATGATAAATGGGGTCAATTACAGTATGTGTGTATTGTAGAGGGATACATAGAGAATGAACACCTTATGTTTCCAATGTTTTATGTAAGGAATAAAGGCATGCTTGTCATCTCGTAGATCACTAACTAGCGGAGCTGAGTATCTGCCCTGACTCATCGCAACTGCGTCGTAAAACTGCATTACATTCAGGGACTTTCAGTCCAGCATTTGCAACAACGTCTCTGGATTTCTCATTAATATGATGCTAGAAAATGACGAGCAAGAAAAGTAGCTCTTGTTCCCCCCCCCAGGAACTAACCTTGAAACCAGACCAGTGAGATAATTTTCACACCATTTTAAGTGCACGAACAATAAGTGCCCCCCTGTGACATCAGCATGACACACAGCTGCAAACATTTTAATACAAACCTATTTAATGTGTTTCATTAAGGCCTAACTATTCAGTGCTTTATTAAAGCTAGGTGTAAATTAGTTAAGTGTATAGGTAAGACTCAGTGATAGTGATGGTGTCAACTGTAAGAAAAATACCTCAGGCAATCAAGAGCTCTGCCTTTTCCAGTTAATTATCATAATTAATGAATCAGACATATTTGTTATTGAACTTATACATATTCAGTAGATCTAATTTTAACTTCAAACCTTGTAAAATAAAAAAAAGAGAAAATATAGTAGGTATGTAAAGAGTGTACAAAGAATATACAGTGGGGTCCAAACGTTTAATGTTTCTCATAAAAATTTTTCTTCATGTATTTTATTATCATTAATATATTCATTAACTTGAAGAGTGAAAAGTAGAACCTTAGAAATATTTACCTGACTTTCAGAATTTCATAGTAATTACTATGTTGAGCTAGCATGGTCTCCATAAGTTTGTGTAAAACTTGATGATCTGTGTTTGATTAAATCCACTGGCACGTCGTCTGGTCAAATGCTTCAACGGAACGGATGAGACTGAAGGAAAATCTGCCATTTTGTACAAAGACGTTAACATGGACAGTGCCACAAATTTGTTTCCATTTAAATTCTAACCTAAAAATAGTAAAGAATCTTAATATTGAATATTCAAGAACGTTGAACATTTCCATTCTTTGTTTTGAATTTTTCAAAATTCTAAAAATTCTGTTTATTTCCAGAGTTTCAATGTGGCCTCAGGACCTCTGGCCCTCACTGTAGACATATATACCTGACACTACAATACATATAACACACAAAAACATATACTTAATAGACATTAATATTATACACGGTGCATCATATCAGAACGCTTCTTCTACACTGATTTTATTTTTTTTAACTTTAATCCTCCGGAGGATGTGAGGTCATAGCTCAAAACCCACTCTGCAAGACGATCTCTAACATACCCTGGTGTGAATCTATTAAAAGCTTCATAAACCAGCCAAAAAAAAATTTAAATCAATTCGAAAATCAATCGCAGTCGACGCGGTTCAGAAGGCTGTGTGTGAGATCTTGCTTTTCTTTGGTTTGGTTTCAAGGCTCCAGTTAATATCGGTCCGTGCCAGTTTTTTTTTTTTTTTTATCTGTCAAGCAGCTTTTATTTTTTAAACACTGTGTTCGTATAGAGCTGAACGGTTTTCTTTGAACTTGGCTGTGTGGGTCTCTTGCTCTCGTTTACCACCTTCAAAGACGTTTCAGAAAAGTTCTCATATTTAGAGGTTAAAGCAAATTCAATACCGATTTTTTTTTTCTTTTCAAAGCAGAACATACTTGGGAAAAAAGGGTACAAGACTATATCTTTTATGAGGAATAAAATACCAGTAATATCTTTTGCATATATTGTATTGTTGTGTAATTGTTGCGTATATCTGTGTTTTATGTACAAGCCTGACTGGACAATCATACAGGAAAACTGGGGCTAATAGTGTGAAGTGCGCACTTTTCTCGTCAAAGTAGTTATCAGGGAAATCTGAAGAGCATTTCACTACTTACACGCTCTCTCGCTCTCTCCATCACTAATTCAAATTAATTAACTTTAACTCGTTGCAAAGCGCTTTCTCTACATCAGTGCAATAGATTAGTGGAAAATCTAATTTACACAGTTTCCCCCTCAATCCAAGTGCACTACTAAGGCTGCCTACTGAAGGCAGACAGGCATTGAGGCATGACTGTGGTTCCTTCATCTGGATGATTTTTGAAAGCAGTATTATTTGCTTTGTTAATGTCTCATTATCTGGTGTGTTAAAATCGCATGAATATTTGTTTTTATTTTCCCCAAACAGACTTTTGGGATTAGCACCAGCTAGCTAGGTTCAACATCCAGACAAAGGAAAACAAAAGAAATATTCCTTATTGACTTTCACAAAACAAACAAATGTTGATGCCATAGCTATAGCTACGAAACCTATATAGCTATGAAACCTTAGTGCTGTAGCTATAGAGCAAGCGTCCGAATCTCACCGCCTGCTGCACTACACACATGGGCCACAGCGCAACCTGTCTGTCGGTACAACGCATTTTACTGTGTGGATTTCCCTGCATACACACACCACAATCAATCTTTTCAGAACTGATAAAATGGAGTTTAGTGGAAACAATGACAAGACCACAAAGCGGCTATATAACTCTGCAGGTTGCTAGACACAGGCTTCATGATGGACGCAACAGTAGCGGACAGCACCTGCACACTAGAGAACCTGTGTGTGTGTGTGTGTGTGTGTGTGGTCTAGACTCATTGAGCAAATGAAACAGCATGCCCTTCTGCTGTCCATTTACAATGCCAAGGCCGGTATTTCCAAACACACACACACACACACACACACACACACACACACACACACACACACACACACACACACAGTGGCACAGAGATGGGAGCGGCAGCACTGACTAATGAGGTCACAGTGTTATGCTCTCAGACAAGGAGTTGAAAACCACACACACACACACACACACACACACACACACACACACACACACCTATCTAGACATGAAGCACCTGCAGGGGATTTTCTCTGGGATTCCCTTTGAGTCTTTCTCAATCTTTTCTCTCTCACTATCTATCCTCATCCCCCATATTGCTTCTCGCATCCTCCTTCACACTCTTCTTTCCTCCCCTCCCCCACTCTCTCTCTCTCTCTCTCTCTCTCTCACACACACACACACACACACACACACTTTTCACATCATGTGTGTGTTAATATCTATCAGCCTCCTTAACCTCCACTCTCCCCCCATTCCCCTCCCCATCTCTCTCACTCTCTCCCTCGTTCTCCTCATTGGCATTCTCACACACTCAGCTTCCTTGAATCCTCATGGGAAATATCGCACTTACCTGCTCCTGAGGAATTGTGGGTAATGGTACACTCATTTCCCTCCCAAATACCTCCCATCTCTAAGTGTGTGTGTGTGTGGGGTGAGCTTCCTTGGCAAGGAGCAAAACATCGTTAGAATAATCTTGCTTTAAAACACCAAAGCGTGCACACACACACACACACACACACACACACACACACACACACAATCATTCATGAAGTGCTCGCTTTGATTATGAGCACATAACCATAATGCGTAATGATAGTGTGTGTTGAGTGGAATATATGGCTAGGAATATCTGACAGTTTTGACCTTGTGGGGACATTTGCCTGGTCCCCACAAGGAACAAACAAACAAACAAACAAACAAACAAAATCAGCAGCTTTTATTTAAAAAAATAAACCAAAAGAGCCAAAATTTTCTTTGATTATTCAGGTTAAGGTTATAGTTAGATTTGGGTCTGGCATAGCATTAATAAGCTATATTAATAATTATCTCCCAGGTCCTCACAATGATAGCAAGACACCACGTGTGTGTGTGTGTGTGTGTGTGTGTGTGTTTTTGTATTCGTCTACATTCATATCGTCCTACTAAAGCATTCTGTTCAATATTTTCCCCTAAAAGGACAGACAAGTCATCAATTGTAATCCAAAATGTGAAATATTTGCACTCAAAAAGGAGAATTTCCACAGAAGGAACTTCAAGAATAGACCATCGTTATTCAACTCAAATTTGTGAAGGTCAGTTATGTAAAATTCCTCGCTTACAAAAGTCTGGATAAGTGACTAACATGGCTGAATAGAGATAACAATTACCTTTTAATGCTTAACCATCAACCATTAATCTATGGCTATGAATAAGAACTTGAAGTGGCTATTTTTATTTCGTAGTGGCGATTGACGTTACAGCAGGAATGCATTAGGTCCATTTCAGACTGAGAAAGCTCTTATGCTCAATTCCACCGGAACCTTTTTAGGAACCGTATATTTGTTTTGCAACGCAGGAAACTTTTAGAAACTTTAGGGACATTTCCAATGCAGGAATGTTAAGTGAATTTTCACTGTGGGAACCTTTTCAAGAACTTCAGTTGTGTTCGTACTAGTGGGAACTTTTCAAGAACATTTCAACCGAAGGAACCTCTTGAGCAATGTTACGGCAGAGAAACCTCTTCAGGAACGTTACGTGATGTTTTTAGGAAATTTAGCTACTTTTCCAACGCAAGAAACTTTTCAGGAATGTTAAGCAACATTTTAATAGTTAGTTTTTCCAGTCCATTTCCAGTCCAGAAATCTTATATGTGTTTTGACAGCAGGAACCTTTTAGGAACTTTAGGGACATTTCTAATGCAGGAAACATTTCAGGAATGTTAAGTCAAATTTCCACTATGAGAACCTTTTCAAGAACTTCAGTTGTCTTTGTACCAGAGGGAATTGTTCAAGACCATTTCTACCAGTGGAATCATTGAAACAGTGTTTCACAGCAGGAACCCTTTCTGCAATGTTAGGTGTATTTCCACTAGAGAAATCTAAGGAAGCAAATTTTCACAGCAGGAACCTTTTCAGCAATGTTAGGTGTATTTCCACCAGGGAAATCTCTTCAGGAACCTTATGTGTATTTCCACTACAGGAACATTCTAAGCAACTATAGGGACATTTCAAGTTCAAGAAACTTTTCAGGAAGCAAATTTTCACAGTAGGAACCTTTTCAGGAACATAAGGTGTATTTCCACATGGAAAAACAAGTTGAGGCATATATGTTTCCACTGCAGGAACTTTTTTTAAGGAACTTTAGGGACATTTTGAATGCAGGACGCTGTCCAGGAATGATAATCAAATTTAAAAAAATTTGTGAGAACCTTTCCAAGAACTTAAGTTATGTTTCTAGCAGAGGAACCTTTTGAGGAATGCTTCATAGAAGGAACTATTTCAGTAATGTTGGGTGCGTTTTCACCAGAGAAACCTCTTCAGGAACCATATGTACATTTTCACTACAGGAACCTTATCAGGAACTTTAGAGGCATTTTTAGTGGAAGTCAAGTTTTACTGTGGGAACCTTTTCAGCAACTACCCCAGGTATGTTTCTAACAGAGGAACCTTTTCAGGAACTTTAATGGACATTCCCAGTGCAGGGAACCTTTTCAAGAACTTTAGTTGTGTTTGTACCAGAGGGAACTTTTCAGGAACATTTCTACCAGAGGAATGTTTCACCAGAGAAATCTCATAAGGAACCTTATGTGTAGTTCCACTGCAGGAAATTGTTTAGGCACCTTATACGCGTTTGCATGGCAGGAACCTTTTCAGGAACTTTAGGTGCATTTCCAATGCAGGGAACATTTCAGGAATGTTAATCCAATTTTTTTTTTTTAATAGTGTGAGAACCTTTTCAAGAACTTCAGGCACATTTTTCAGAAGGTACATTTGCACCAGAGGAACCTTTTCCCGAGCTTCAGGCACCTTTCCGTATGTTAAGGCAGATAAATCGCTGTCTGGAACGAACCAACCAGAACTCCTCATTAATTTCCAACAAATTACAAAAAGCAGACATTTTAATGAACGATGGATTTTCTGTAGCTTTTATAGCAGCCGGAGGGAAATGGCTCAAAGTTAACAGTTCAGATCAATCCACTCTTATTTCTTTCATCTATCTTTCATCTATCTTTCTTCTCCCTCTTTCACTTCCTCTCAGCTGTCATCTATCTTGCTACAGTAACACTGAGCACATGCTGTAAGGCCACTTTACCCATAATTCCATGCTTGGAAATGCTCCAGAGTCGACGACACACGCTGAGCCGTAATGGCTGGTGTGTGTGTGAGATGTCGTTTAGAGAAAGTTAGAGATGATTATATGTTTAACCACAGTAGGAGCAAAAGATGACAATGAGTTTGTGCATGCGCTCACACACACACACACACACACACACACACACACACACACACACACTCTCCCACTGGGTTAACAAAGGGAAATGGGAGCAGGACTCAGAGGAGTGATTCTGTTCTATCCATCACACACCACTCACATATCATCACCTCCTACCACACTGTGTGTGTTAGAGAGAAAGAAAGAGTAGCATGGAAGGAGGGAGCGATAGAAAAGAAGGAAAAGACAAGAGAGAAACATGCTATTAATTAAAAAAAAAAAAAAAAAAAAAAAAAAAAAAAAAGAGGTTGGGCATAGTGGTGTGGATGGGGAGAAATAAAAGAAGAGTAAGAAAAATAGCAAGGAGCACGAATAAGTGATGGAATGAAAAGAAGAGAAAGAGAACAGCATAATAAAAAGAAGGAGTGTACACTAGGAACAGGAAAAGGGTGTGGATAAGGGTGTGAGATGAATGGAGTAGGGTATGAAACAGAAAGGAAGAATAAAAAAAGGAGGACGAGAGTGAGAGACAGAAAGTGAAAGTAAATGGAAAAGGTGATGGAGAGAGCGGGATGAATGGATTGAGAGAACGAGGAGAGAGAGAGAAACCGAGTGGCACGTATGGAAATGAAAAAAAAAGAGTGGAGAAGAGAGAAAAGGAAACGAGGGAGTGTTGTGGATGGAGGGAGAGACAAAAGAAATAAAAAGAGATGGTTAGGAAAGAGTGATACAGATGGAAGATGATAGGAGAGGAAAAGGGAGAGAAAGTGGCAGGAGAGGATGATGAAGAAGAAGAGAGAGAGAGAGAGAGAGAGTAAAGCAAAAAATAGTGCATGAGAAAAAAGGGAGATGGACGAGAAATAAAGGAGTGAGACAGTGAATTGAATAGGTAGAAGAAAGGTAGAAGACCTGAGAGAAAAAGAGGGAAAGAAAGAGGAGGTAGAGATGGACGAGAAATAAAGGAAAGTGTTATAACTTGGAAAGGAGGAAAGGAAAATAAAAGGAGAGGGAAAGAGGAAAAAGGGAAAGTTGAGTGATTGATTTGGATGGAGAGATAGAAGAGAAATAAATGAGAGAGAGAAGGAAGAGAAGGAAAAGGAAAGAGAGAATGCGGGAGTGTTATGAATTGGATGTGTGAAAAGGAGGGATAAAACAATAAATGAGAGGAGAAAGGGAAGAAAAGAAGGGCTGAGCGAGTGACCGGGATGGTGAGATGGAAGAGATATAAGAAGACAGCAAAAGAGGAAGAGGGAAAAAAAAAAAAAAAAAAAAAGGAAAGGGGAAAGAGAACGAGGGAGTGGTGCAGATCGCCAGAGAGAAATCGAGGAAGTGGAGGGCATTATGGGAAAACTGATTGCATTAGTGGTTTTGTTAGATTCACTTTGTGGTAAGAGACAAAATGGAAGGGAATGGTGCAGCTAACGCGCACACACACGCGCACACACACACGCGCACACACACACGCGCACACACACACGCGCACACACACGCGCACACACACGCGCACACACACGCGCACACACACGCGCACACACACGCGCACAGTGAAGGTGTTGACTATCTGATCTCATTCCCTTCACTCAGATTTAGACCAATTTAATAAGCCAATGAAATTATGGGATATTAATGTAATTGAATCTCGGCGGGTGAGCAGCGAGTATGAAACGTGAGGAGACGTCTCTTTCTCTTACATCATTAATGATTCACATTAACAGCGTGGTCAGAGTCACCCTGTGAGTGTGTGTGTGTGTGTGTGTGTGTGAGAGAGAGAGAGAGACAGAGAAAGAGACAGATAGATGGTCTTTATCAAGTCATGTGACTCAGAAAATGTAAAATCCCAAACCGGTCGTATCTCATAATTATGGCTCTGAAGCATTATCGACCATCATCATTACCCTTACACTGCAGCGCTGCTGAATTCTCTAATCTGATTGGTCTAAAAGTGATTATCGTTCTATAACAGCAACTCTGACATGGTGGAGTTTCTATAGTAACAGCTCATTTACAGAAACTTGCATAGTGGATGCTCCACATAACCTAAACCTAATAAACATATTAAAAACATGCTCTTATTTAGCAACAAAAAAATGTATAACCATTGATATGGTGAAGTTTTCTTTAGCATTTATGGAAGGAGTCTCCAGTGTCAGCGCTTAGTAACAGCGTAAAGTACAGCTGTAAGTTTAAGTACATACACACACACACACACACTTTCAAAAAAACAAAATTTTTGTCTTATTAACTTAAAAACTTTAAGTTAATGTGACAACACGAAGTCATTTATTCAGTCGTTTCACAACATTAAGTGTAACTATAAACGGATAAGAAAGTACAGTGTGTCATTTTAAATTACGTTAAAATGATCAATTCCTTGTGTTGTAAAAAGAATAAAACGCTTCGGAATGCTCTATTACAGAAAAATAATCAACTACAGGGTGATAACTAACTCCGCTTTGCCATCTAAGGATTGTTGAAAAGCATCAATTAGCTCGCTAACGTAGCTTTACTGGAAAACATTAGCTTCAGGTAAACATTGTTGAAAAATAATTCCTAGCTACGTATTGTTCAAGGACATCAACTTTATAACTACTGAAAAATAAGGAGAAGAATTATTAGGATTTTTTAAGAATGCGGAAAAAAAAAAAAAAAAAAATCCCAACCGCTATTAAATAGCTTCAGTTGGCTAGCCAAGGATTGATAACGCTCAAAGCGTTAGCAAAAAACTGGTCTAAAAAAGTTTGCTAACCACTGAGTAACATCAGCTTTCCAGCTAGAAGGAATAATAATTTACAAATAAAACATATACCCTTTTGTATACTTTCAACTTATTTGAACTGCGTAACAAATCATTCTTGAGGATCAGCTAGCTAGCCGAGCACTGCTAAACACAGATTAGCTATCAGAGCATTGTTGAAAAACATCAACATTCCAGCGAAATGATGTAAACATAAAAATTCACCCAGCTATAAAAGAATTGCTGATGAGAAGATGATAATGTGCTAGTCCATTACTTTTGAAGCATATTTTAAAAGGACTTGCGCTAACCCCTAAACAAGCACGACTGAAGATCAGCTAGCGAGCCAAGCACGGTTGAAGCATATTAGCTAATTATCAAAACATAACTGAAGAACATTAACTATCTTGCCAAGAATTACTGAAAAAGATCACAAATTTTTGTTGGAGGAAATTAGCTAGACCAACACTGTTGAAGAATGTTAGCTTGCTAGGCAGGCATTATTGAATTTCGTAAAGTTACTAGCCAACAGTGTTCTCCTGTATCATGTGTTTATACGTAAAGTTTACATAAAAATAGATTGATGAAAGCAAACCCATCTGTTGCTTCTGCAATCAATTTGTCAGAGCTGAAATGAAAGTTCATTTATGAGGACTGATCCATCAAAATGCTGTGTGTGTGTGTGTGTGTGTGTGTGTGTGTGTAGTTTAGCTTTAAGGCATTGTCAATATAGATTAATGTCAATACTGTCTGCACTATGCCATAAAGTCTGTGGATATAAATAAATAAACTAAGCCGCTGGTACCCAAGAGCTCATGCTATGTATTTATTCTGTGCCTGTGCGTGTGTGTGTGTGTGTGTGTGTGTGTTTTCCACAGAAATAATCCTCCACTTCATGTCCATCACAAACAGGGGAAAAACCATGTGTGCATTTACCATGATTCATGTTCCTAATGCACTATTAGGGTTTAATGTTAGTAACTGGCAGGTGTGTGTGTGTGTGTGTGTGTGTCAGAAGGATGCACTGTTGAACTTCATGTCAGTCATTGGCAGGTAAATGTGTGTGAGTGTGTATGTGTGTTTGTGAGTGTGCTGTCAGAAGTGATGTATTGCTGTTGTCCTGAAAGCCTTGTTTTTTTCCTGCAGATGATGAGCGCTGGATGCTTTCATCCCTTTCAGAAAGAGGAGGAGTAACGGACACGCCCACAAACACACACTGTTCTGCATTGCTTTCCGGTATTTCCAGTATCTTATTTACTACGTATCTCTATTGTAGTAGTAGAATGCTGCCATCTGCCCATGACTTTAGCCTTAACCTCACTAACACCAACCCTTAGCCACAGTTACACTAACCCTTAACCTCACTAACACCAACCCTTAGCCACAGTTACACTAACCCGTAGCCAGTGTTACACTAACCCTTAACCTCACTAACACTAACCTTTAGCCACAGTAACACCAACCCTTAGCCACAGTTACACTAACCCGTAGCCAGTGTTACACTAACCCTTAACCTCACTAACACTAACCTTTAGCCACAGTAACACCAACCCTTAGCCACAGTTACACTAACCCGTAGCCAGTGTTACACTAACCCTTAGCCACAGTTACACCAACCCTTAACCTCACTAACACCAACCTTTAGCCACAGTAACACCAACCCTTAGCCACAGTTACACTAACCCTTAGCCAGTGTTACACTAACCCTTAGCCACAGTTACACCAACCCTTAACCTCACTAACACCAACCCTTAGCCACAGTTACACTAACCTGTAGCCAGTGTTACACTAACCCTTAACCTCACTAACACTAACCTTTAGCCACAGTAACACCAACCCTTAGCCACAGTTACACTAACCCTTAGCCAGTGTTACACTAACCCTTAGCCACAGTTACACCAACCCTTAACCTCACTAACACCAACCCTTAGCCACAGTTACACTAACCTGTAGCCAGTGTTACACTAACCCTTAACCTCACTAACACTAACCCTTAGCCACAGTTACACTAACCCTTAGCCACAGTTACACTAACCCGTAGCCAGTGTTACACTAACCCGTAGCCAGTGTTACACTAACCCTTAGCCACAGTTACACTAACCCTTAGCCACAGTTACACTAACCTTTAGCCAGTTACACTAACTCTTAACCACAGTAACACTAACCCTTAACCACAGTAACACTAACCCTTAACCACAGTAACACTAACCCTTAACCACAGTTACACTAACCCTTAACCACAGTTACACTAACCCTTAACCACAGTTACACTAACCCTTAGCCAGTGTTACACTAACCCTTAGCCACAGTAACACTAACCCTTAGCCAGTGTTACACTAACCCTAAGCCACAGTTACACTAACCCTTAACCTCACTAACACTAACCCGTAGCCACAGTAACACTAACCCTTAACCACAGTTACACTAACCCTTAGCCACAGTTACACTAACCCGTAGCCACGGTTACACTAACCCGTAGCCACGGTTACACTAACCTTTAGCCACAGTCACACTAACCTTTAGCCACAGTCACACTAACCCTTAGCCACAGTTACACTAACCCTTAGCCACAGTTACACTAACCTTTAGCCACAGTTACACTAACCCTTAACCTCACTAACACTAACCTTTAGCCACAGTTACACTAACCCTTAACCTCACTAACACTAACCTTTAGCCACAGTTACACTAACCCTTAACCTCACTAACACTAACCCTTAGCCACAGTTACACTAACCCTTTAGCCACAGTTACACTAACCCTTAGCCAGTGTTACACTAACCCTTAGCTAGTGTTACACTAACCCTTAGCCACAGCTACACTAACCCGTAGCCACAGTTACACTAACCCTTAACCTCACTAACACTAACCTTTAGCCACAGTAACTAACTTAATCTTCAGTGACTTTAACCTTAACCTCAGAAATTTAAACTTTAACACGAGTCATTTTAACCTTAAACCTTAAACACCAAAAACAAAATCATTGGGCACTTCTAGTTTTTCTGATAAAAGCACGAGGACCAGCCGAGAGTCATTTACACTGATTTGTCACTTTATTAGGTACACTTGATAAGCCAGTAACTCTGCATATATTTTGAGGGGGTGGAACTATATTGCATTGTCGGTTTGCTTGGAACTAGACTGGTACCTTATAAATAAATTCCTATCATTATGGAACCTGCCACAAACGCGCACACACACACACACACACACACACACACACACACACTTTCAGCAAGGACGACTGTGTTCTGTAATGAATATGGAGATGTTCAGACTTGTTCACACTTTCTTCATTTTGATTCCTCTCCAGTCCCCACTCAACACACACACACACACACACACACACACACACACACACACACACACACACACACACACACAGAGCTGAATATTCCTGTAATTACCAGCATGCTGATTTAAAATGGCAGGTGGTTGTTGCTGGTGGGTTGGAATTCATTCATCACAATAGCAAGGGGATGCGAATTATACGATTTCTCTCAGTGTAACGAATTTAACGTCTTTAAGTGATGAACGATAACTGCCTTTCTAATACGCCTTGTGATCACTCAAGATATTTACTAAGTTGATTAGTGGCTAGTACACAACGTTTTTCACCTAATAATGTAGTCTAAACTCTACTAAGCTAGTTTGCCTCTTTTTTTTGGTCTTGTTTTTTACATTTTACAAGGAACGATAGTGATGTGTAATTATGCAATATGTGTATTTTTCAAAAGGTTAAAAAAAAAAAAAAATCAAAAGCCTTAAATTAAATCAGTTATATTTTTAGTCTGCCAAAGATTTTTATTTTTTTTGGTTGACGTCAAATTCACCTTGAAATCAAGGAATTTGTTATTCATAGATTTTAGCATTCAGGTCATACATGGAACACAAATTGTGGGCGATTTTCATATAAATGCCTCGCTGACAGGTTGTTCATTCACTGGACAAAGGCTAATAAAAACACCTCCTTTAAGCACAGTTTGGCATTTCCCCTAGTGTGTAGCGCTTTTCCAGTGCTCAAGGACACTCCACAAAGGCAATCAAAGAAAAGGACACGTTAGACCGAACTTAATATTGCATTCTCTAGAAACGTTGTAATAAATTTTTGTTTTTGGAATGATGCTTAGGTTGAATGTAGATTTAGATTTCGGTCCCTTCTGGTGTGTGTGGTTTATCAGGGTGAGACAGATGGCACACTTATCACTCCGAGCTCTAGATAAGACACAATTTAATATGAACGCACTTTCTTTTTCTTTTGCGCTTATAAGGGAATTATTATTCAGTCAAGTCCTTATCGCAAGTTTTAAGGACACACACTGAAATCACTGCAAAAATTTATATCAATATATAATATATAATTATATATAATTTGTGCTGATGGTATCACTTTTGCACATAGTTAATATAATAATACAACATGAATGATTTAAACAAGCTTATGTATTACCACTTTTTGTTCTTTTCTCATTTATAAAACTTTTTTTTTTTTATTATTAAAACTTTTACCAGAACACATTGTGACTTAGTTTCTTTTACATATTTACAGTAACTGCTGGTGACCTTATTAGACGAGACAGTTAAAATTTATCAAAAGCTCAACAATGAAACTCAGTTTAAATTTCTAAATTTCTAATATTTTAAATTCTATTTCTTTTGAAATGTTTCACATCTGTTATACTGTACTACGTTCATGGGTACTGAGTTTCCTCCCAAATACGAAACATGGTTTAAACAAGAAAAAAAAACCCAATAAACTTACAGTTCTGTCATCTGTCCTTTTGTCTAATTTGTAGTTTGATCACAATGTGTGTTTAGTTGTTCTACATTTATTTCCTTTTCTATAAAGGCATTTTGAGGTTAAAAAAAAAAAAAAATGGATGTGTGAAAAATATCAGGCCAAACAGATCAAATTTAGGGGGCGTGTCAGTCCGTGTAATCACATGACATAACTGTCAGTGATAGACTGAATGAAGCTACAGTCAGGGCTAGAAAGAAATCAGCCCCGGCTTCACTTCTTGCTTCTTTATACCATCTTGCGTATTTAGTTTATGACCACTGGTGGTGCTGTTGCGCTCCAAAATATTCGAATGATTTGTAACAGCAAATAATCTGATGTGGATGTAGGTTTAGTCCTGCAAGCACATTTATCCCAGATACACCTGCACATATACCACTTCACTGAACTTTCACTCAACTATCACTTAACTGAACTTAAAATCAAATCTAGTCTACAAAGCCAAAAGAAAGCTGGGCAGCTAATTTAAGTAACTAGCTAACTTTTAATAATCCTACAAGGAACTTTGGAGTTGCTGCAATGATAGAATAGACAGAATGACAGAATGACATCGGCTCGCTGTGTCTCGATTGGTGTAGCCTAACTTTAACAAAAACACGTCTTCACGTTTAATTATTGCGTATCACGGATCCCTTGCGAGTTTCCGTTTTCTCATTCAAAACAAAATTGTTTTTTCTAAAAAAAAAAAAAAAAAAAAAAAAAAAAAAAAAAACACATGAAGGTGTGAAACTGGCTGTAAGTGATGCATTTAAGAATATTAGATGTCTGAAGCTCAGCAAGTGTGTGTGCGTGTGTTGCAGTAGCTCTGTGTGAGTGCTAGTGGGTGAAAATGATGCTAACTCTAATCACATCAACTGAACATTAGAGTGTGGGAGTCTGGAGCTCAGGGGAATAACCAAGTAACGCATCATCAGAGAGCGAGAGAGAGAGAGAGAGGAAGTGTGTGTGTGTGTGTGTGTGTGTGTGTGTGTGTGTGTGTGTGTGTGTGTGTCTAGATCAAACCTAGGACTTGTCTGTACTCAGAACAGAGACTATAAGATTTTTATGTAAATATGTAGACAACCCACATGTCTGAGTGTGTGTGTGTAGATCACGTGGGTGTGTGTGTACATAAAACAAATTATAACAAGAGATAACATGAGAATACGGCTATGTTGTGTATTGTGTGTGTTCGGTGTGTATAGGTTGTGTGACTGCGTTGGTGTAGATATGTATATATTTAGATAGTATGCCAATGTACCCTGCGTGTGTGCGTGTGTGTGTGTGTGCGTTGTTGGCATTGTAAACGGCCAGAAGGACAGAAGGCTGCTTCACCTTCTCAAGGACAAATGCAGATTAACGACCACCATTCCTTACACACTTATCCCTTAGTGACCCACACACACACACACACACACACACACAATATAGTCAACACATTAGAGTGAATGTAACATAGGACGTAGGACATCAGTGATTGCACTGTGTGTGAAGCAGATTGTCACGTTTTCACAACGGGCTACCTATAAAGATCCCAACATGACCAGGGTAACGAGTGTGAGTGTGTGTGTGTGTGTGTGTGTGTGTGTGAGTGACAGACAGAGAGAGACAGAGAATTAGAGCCCCTTTACACCATTGTGTGTGTGTGTGTGTGTGTGTGTGTATTAGAGCCCTTTTATGCCATATTTCAAAGTTTTGCATGCGCGCACACGCACACACACACACACACACACTCTAGAAAACAGACTCACTATAAAACCTAAATGACATTTTGGGTGTGTGTGTGTGTGTGTGTGTGTGTGCGTGTGCATGTGTGCGTGTGTGTGTGTGAGGGAGCGAGTTCAATAACTTTCAATGATGGGATTTTGTGAACTTTTCTCAGTGCAGTGATTAGATCTCGCTCTGAAAAGCTCATTATGTCGCAGTGTTAGCTTTCACGCTGGACAGCAGCACTCGTTAATGTAGTGAGCCAATCAGATTGCAGAAAGTCTAAGCCAATCAGAAACCATGACTGTCAAAGTCTCTCACGCACACTATCCAACCTAATTGACAGTTTGGTGTGGTCCTTTGATACTTGTATATATGCACATGTGAGTGTGTGCCCAGTGTGTGTATTTAGCATTTTGTGAGAACCAAAAAAGACCTGAAGTCCTTACAATAAAGTAGAGAGTCAAATGTCCTCTCAATCACTAGGTCCTCACAAAACATGTTGTTTTTACAGCTTTTATTTGTAAAACTGAAAGAGCCAAAGGGTTTCCTTAGCATAGCATAGCATAGCATAGCTACAGTAATCATTATGTCAATCGAAGGTCCTCACAAAGACTGTAAGACAAATGTGTCAAACCTGTGTGTGTGTGTGTGTGTGTGTGTGTGTGTGTGTGTGGTGGTATTTCGCTGTTTATAAGGACCAAATGTCTCCAAAGATTTGTTTGAGTAACACCATGTAAGTGTGTAACCGAGTGTGTTATTGTTGTTTAATTAGGTTTTTGTGAGGACCAAATGTCCCCATAAATATATGAATACATGACAAGATTGATATTACAGAAGCGCTTATCCACAAGAAAAAAAAATTAATAAACACAATAAACACAACATAAACATAAAATCTTAACCTCTCTTGTGAGGAGAATTAGCATCATGTGTTAGCATCAGGGTCTATTAGCATTTCCGTTATTGGGACATTAAATGAACGCTAGCTTAATGCTACATGAAGGTTAACGTGAAACTAGACAGTAAGCAAGAGGAGGGTGTTAGTGAAAGTAGCATTAGCATAAATGTGTTAATGAGAGTAGCATGAGCTAAGCTTATCGGTTTGGGGAGCATTAACAATGAGTGTGTTTTGAGAGGAGCATTAGCATAGAGACACAAGCTTCAACATTCAGGACATTTTAAATAAAAGTGTGATAAAAGTGAGATTAGCATGAATCTACAAGCAAGAGTGTGCTAATACAAAGAGCTACAACGTGTCAGCAGCGTGTTAGCATTATTAGTGTTGGCAGAGTGTGTTAGGCTGATGCGCATTAGCACTTAGGACGTATCAGATGAACATTAGTGTAACATTTGAGTAGCGTAAATCTACACATTAGCAAGGGGGTGGATAAGGAAGGAGTGCTCGAGAATGGGATGAATGAGTGGAGGGTGTTAGTGTGAGGAGCGATAATGCATTAGGAAATGTTATAGTGATAAAAAAAAGAGACAAATTATCCGTTTTTTTTAGCAGTAGTTTGAGGAGTGTGTTAGCATTAATGCATTACTGAAATGTGTTAGTGCAAGGAACGTTTTCAGAATATGTTCAGGAAGGATTTGATGAACGCGTGTTAGTGGAGCTAGCATGAGGAGCATTAGTACATTTGGGAATGTTCTAAAGTATCAGATGAAATTTGTATTAGCATTGGGTTATTGTGTTAAACTAAAGCTACACATTAGCAAAACAAGATCAGTAATGGCAGTTATATCGCGAATGTGTGCTAGAATGAAATGAGGAGCATTAGCACATTTAAGAATGTTAATGTTAGCATGAATCTACATTAGCAGGAGCGTGTTAGCATGAATAGCATTACAGCAGTGGTTTAGTGTGCTAATGTGTGTTAATGTTAACATGAGGAGCGTTAGCATTAGGAGTGTGTTAGCGAGAAGCACATTCACACATTGCAGGTGTATGAGATGAAGACTAGCATGAGTTTACACATAAACAGGAGTGTGTTAGCATAGCAGAGGAGTGATAAAATGGCCGACTGGCCATTAATGAGATTTCTACCATAGATGACCTCCCTTGCTCTTAATTATCTTAATGCTTCATCAACCGATCCCTGTGCAGTAAGAATACACACACACACAATTTGCACGTGTGTGTGTGTGTGTGTGTGTGTGTATTTGTGCATTTATTAGTAGCTGTGTATAATTATCAGCCTGCTTCCCAGCCCCAGTACTGACAGATATGAAGGTCATGAGTTGTGTGTGTGTGTGTGTGTGTGTGTGTGTGTGTGTGTGTGTGAGAGATAAACACTAGCTGCTTCCCCATTCTTTCTACACTGTCCAATAAAATCCCTGGAGACACAGGAACATCTGTCAGATAGATGGGACAGGACGAGAAAAGTAAAAGAAAGACCAGACATAGATCCATCAGTCTACACACACACACACACACACACACACACACACACACACACACACACACACACACACCCTTGCTGTGACCTTCCTCTATACATGCCATTACCATGGCTCACACCAGAGAACGATAATTACATGTGTGACATTTAGTGACTTTCGATTTAGAGCGGCCATTTGTCATTTTAAACGTTCACATTTAATCGTTTTAATCTTTTCTTTTACGGCCTTGTTAAAAGCGCTTTAATGAATTATTAGATAAAACAGATGAATTAGCAAAAGATAAGCCATGAAGAAGAGTAGAGGAAAACGTAATAATTTTGTGCTTGCTGCTGTAGCATATTCTGTAGCTAGCTACGATCTACCCGGATAATTAGCGGTTAGCATTTGAGCTTGATGCTCGGTTGGGTTTTATGATTTCCATGTGCGCTTGGCGAAGGTTTGTTTGCATTTTTTCATCAGCGTATTTCTGACCAGTGAATAAAAGAGATTTACGAGGATTTGGCGATATGATGGCATAATATCGACCTTGTGATGTCACAATACACTTTTCTACAATATTGTTGATGTCATGATATCTAAAAATGTAATAATTTTTTTAATAATTAAAAACTGAATCGAAGTAGCTGTTATGATTTTACGCTAACATTGTAAAAAAAATTTTATTTCTAAGTATAATAATTAAAAGTTGTTTATTAATAAAGAAATGTATTATTTTTTTTTTTAAAAGCTTTTTGTTAAATGTAACCTATATATCGTACGTATCTTGCATTGTTGAAATGCCTTCATAAAACGTGATATTTTTGTCACTCCTGCGAGGATGTTTTCAGCCATTCACATTCCTTAGCCAGCGTATTTTCGCTTTCTGTTTCGTTTGATTGTTTGCAGTTTGAACGCAAGCTAAATCAACTAGCAAATGAATCGAAAGTGTACATTTTTCACTGATTTGGACAAACAACTCTCCCTTAGAGCGTCCAAAATGGCCGCCTAAACAAAAACATGATATGTCATGAGAAAGCTTATGAGATAGCTCTCGCTGCACAACCTAAAGTCCAGGGGGCGGAGCTGGACCTGATCCAACGCCTTCTGTAAACCTAACCCTAACACCTAACCCCTAACCCATACAACGCTGTACAACACAAAACACCACACTTAGCACACTGAAACACACCGAGTTGGCTCCACCTCCTGGTAGGAGGAGCTACATTGGGTCCAATTCCACCCCATGGACTCAGCTTTTATTATAACATTAACTCATTATATCCCTTATATGAAGCAGAGCACTGATACTGATGTCAACTATAAATATCCACAGTGTCCAAATTGTGAACCCTAGCAGTTACAGAATACCCACAATGCATCACTTCGGACAGGCAATGAGTGAGCATTTAGAAGATGTCAAGGTTTTTTTTTATTATTATTATTTATTTAAGTGAACATTCGGGCACGTTTAAGTTTAATTTTGGTCCTTTTGGAAATTCAAAGCGTGTTTATTAAACTTAAAACCTCGCATTAGCATTCAGACATCAGAAGCTGTATTTTTGGTTAGTCATGTTGGCAGGATTTGGATATTTCCATACAGCTATATGAGTGGGACGGAGTTAGTAAGGTGAAGGATCCTAAATGGAAGGATGTGTAGGCGGTGCGCTAAAGTCTGCCAATAAGTGAATCGTAAATATCTAAATAAATAAATGTACAAAGGTGACAAGAAGGAAGTGCAGGAGATCTCTAACTTTCATAATCCACATAATGCAATTCTAAACTGTATGTTATATATGTTATATAATTATATACATAATTAAACATATATATTTAAACCAAACAAACTACTTTTGAATTCTCAATTCTGATTGGTCAAAGCTGATTAATTTTCTATAACAGTGCTAATACGTGCTAATACAATACTAATCATTCTAATACGTTATCATTTCTATAGCAACAACTTACACACAGATGCGACATATGATCCACATAAACTTTTTTTTTTTTTTAAACATGAAGTTTTCTATTTAACATTTATGGAAGGAGTCTCCAGTCCCAGCGCTTCATAACCGTCAACACAGTGTCTTCACGGTGTTTTATTCCTTACCTAACTCCACATTATGTATTTAGCTGTATATATAGTTATTTGTTTTGCTAATCTGGGATCAGTTACACATGGATGTTTAAAATATTAACTGTTAGCATGCTAACAAAGCAAAGACAAAGATTTGAAGAGAAAACATTGCGAACTTTCTCTACCTAGGTAACGTTTTATTTCAGTTTACGACATGCTAGCTAACATTTGTTAATATCTTTGGACAGATAAACATCAACATCCTTGTTAAACACTCACTAGGTTTAGATAAAGATAATATTTATTTGAAGTAAATGCAGATTAGCATGCGCTAAATATTTAATGGCTATAATCATTTCATTAAACTAATTATCAAGTAAAATAAAACACCCACATTTTGTTACATTTAGTAAGTGGAAGTTTTCGTAATCAACATTATGCTAATATTTATGCTAATACAATGGTTCAATTACACACACACACACACACACACACACACACACACACACACACACACACACACACACACACACACACCCCTGAAGAAACTACTTAGAGGGAAATAATTGATTAACTGAGAGAAACACACACACACACACACACACACACACACACACACGTTTGTGTGTTTACGAGTCAGAGTTTGACCTTGATTATGCGCTTTTGAAAGAGGGAGAAGGAGTTGAAAAGATAGAGAAATCTGAGAAGAAAAACAAGAAGCAAATTAAAGAAATGCCAGACAGACGGTCGCAGACAGAGAGAGAGGGAGATGAAATGGAGGGAAAGAGTGAGAGAGAGACAGATGAAAAACCAGGGAGATAAAAATAGAGAA
Organism: Pangasianodon hypophthalmus; assembly: GCF_027358585.1. Taxonomy (NCBI): domain Eukaryota; kingdom Metazoa; phylum Chordata; class Actinopteri; order Siluriformes; family Pangasiidae; genus Pangasianodon; species Pangasianodon hypophthalmus. The sequence continues at coordinate 2,572,253 of NC_069723.1, forward strand.
ATAAATCTGAAAAGCAACAAAGAGGAAAAAGTGAGAAAGATGAAAAGAGAAGAACAGAGGCTAAGTGATAGGATAAAGCGGGGGTGGGAGGTAAAAAGAGGGAAGCGAGAGAAGGAGAAGGTAAAAGAATGAGAGATGGTGAGAAGAGGAAAGAAAAAGAAAACAAGAAATGAGAGAGAGAGAGAGAGAGAGAGAGAGAGAGAGAAACATGTTTATTAGGTGATGTATATTGAGCCATTACCACTAATGATGATTGTATTGGAGAAAATATCAAATCTCTCTCTCTCTTTCTCCATTTCCTCCATCTCTCTCTCTATCTTTCATTGTTGTTTTCTTCTTCCTTTTCTTCCTTTCTCTCATTATAATTTCTTTACCTCTCATTCTCTCATTTCCCTCTTTTTGCCACCAATCCCCCCCCTTTGTCCATACTTATTTCTTCTCTCTATCTCCTTCTTTCTCCCTTTCTTTCTATTTTTCCTCTCTTTCTTGCTATCAGTTCTTTCTCTTAATTTCTTTTCCTTCTTCACCTTGCTCACACACTTTGTCTCTCTCTCTGAATAGTTTCTCTCAATTTTGCCTTTATTCTCCTTTCTTCTCTCCCTCTTTCTCTCTTTCATGTTATTTCTCACACTTTTTGCTGGCCTTCATTCTCTTTCTATTTTTTCTCTTCCCTCTATCCCCTCCCCCCCCTCTCTCTCTCACACACACACACACACACACACACACACACACACTCCATCATCATCATCCTTATTTGTGTCCTACACACATAACCACTCACATCCAGCATTCATAACTTGTGCACCCGAGGCCTATTTGGTGTGTGTGTGTGTGTGTGTGTGTGTGTGTGTGTGTGTGTGAGACTGACCTCGCTTCCTCTCTTTCCCAGTCTTAACTCGAGTGAGAAAATGTCCAGTGACACACAATCAAATCAGCAAGTCATCAATAATTCATCACTGAAAGAAAGAGACAGACTTAAACCAGTGTGTGTGTGTGTGTGTGTGTATATGTGTGTGTGAGTGAGAGAGAGAGAGAGAGAGAAAGGGAAAAACCAAAGGAGACAAAAAGAGCCAAAGTGACGGAGACTAAAGACAAACAGTTCTCATTCTAAAACGTTATGGTTTCTATAGTAACAGCTCATTCACAAGGACGTGTACGGCGAGTGCTCCACATAACCTACACATAATAATACGCAAAAAACCCGCGTATTATTTAAAAGCATAAAAACATATAATTGTTAATATGGTGAAGTTTTCAGTAAGGAGATGTTTATTTGATATTTGTGGAAGGAGTCTCCAGTGTCAAAGTTTTCCACCACAGGACAGTTTACGCTTTTCCGTTTCTCAGTAACATGACAAGCTGCGTTTTTGTGTGTCTGTGTGCGTGTGTGTTATTAAGTTCAAGAGAAAGACAAAATGGAGGCTGGTGAGGGACTGCTTATGTAAGCGATAACAGAAGCTAACTTGCTTCATGGATGTCCCACAACCTTAAATATAACTAGAAATGGATAAAAACTATGACGTGTCATTCAATAATGAATTACTAATTTAAATTTTTTGGAAAATTGATGCAATATAAGAGGAATTAAACACTTCAGGACATGCTGTTATTGGAAAACAATCAACTTCAGGGTGGTAACAGTAACTCTTCATCGCTCCACGAAGTCGTTGATTATTTTTCTGTAATAGTACGCCACAAACGTTTTATTCATTACATGTACTTTTTGGACATGTAATGAATAAAATGTAATTGAGAAATTTTGGATGCTGATTACAAACGTTAGCTAACTTAGTCAGTAAGCTTTGTTTTTAAGTAAGCGCCAATTTTTCTATGTAACTAAGCTACGATTTAGCTAACAAAAAAACATGGTTCTGTGAACACAACCAGCGTAAAACTACAGTGAGAATGAAACTTGAATGAAATGAGAATTAAAATGAAAATGCCACAGATAAACATAATTTACTTAAAAATTACACATTAACTTCACTTAGCATCGAATGCTAGCCGAGTGCTAAAACTGCTACTAACTAGCTGCAAATAGTTATTATATTTATGTTGGCATTTTGTGTGTTGCCATAGTACCAACATTTTCTGAATAAGAAAAGGTCTGAGAGGAACTTGTCCTGGTGACATTTGGTCATATAAACACTCACCATCTTATGCACACTGACACACACACACACACACACAAACAAATCGGTAATTGGTAGAACATTTGCTCTGTGTGTGTGTGGATTAACCACGGTTCAGTATAAATTCGATAAAGGTAAATACCACTGTCAGATAGATGCATGACAACATACACACAGACACAGATACACACACACTTCCTCCCACACACAACCCCATCTCCAGTGCTAATGCTAATACTGTGTAATTGAGGTTCCCTTGTGTGTGTGTGTTTCAAATCACACATTTGTGTATTAATGGACATGTGTGTGTTCAATAGATCATCAGTTCAAATAAACACGTACACTGGTGTTCATCTTTCTCTCACTCTCCATCTCTATCTCTCTTTTCTCTCACAATGTTTTTCATGCATTAGCACATTTTAGCTTTCCGTTGTAGTGCCAGGTGTAAACTCAAGATATTTATTGTGTTTACCGCTTTATAAGTACCAAAAAGAACCAAAAGTCCCCACAATGATAGGATAAAGTCAAATGTCCCCACATTCACCTGGTCCTGACAAACTGATGCTGTTTTTAAAGTGTTTATTTGAAAAGAAAATAAATAACAAAAGAGCAAAAATAAATATATAAAAGTCAATAATTTCTGGTTATTGAGGTTAGGGTTTGGGTTAGGTGTAGTATAGCATTAACTAGCTACAGTAACAGTTTTCTCCAGTAACCATGGAAGGTCCTCACAAAGAAGGTTTATGTGTATGTATTGTAGGCACTTAACCTTTTGTGAGGGAAAAAAGGACCAAATTCCTCACAATTGTGTGTGTGTGTGTGTGTGTGTGTGTGTGTGTGTGTCTCATTGCATTAGCTTCACACTTGAAACCAGCACAACTTCATAACTTTTCTAAACATTTCGGGTTATTTTCCCCATCTGTTCAACACAAGTTACACCACAACAAATTCATCCAATTCGACTGTTCTTCTTGAATAGGTTTTATTGTACTATTGTTGCATGTGAGCAGGTGTGTGTGTGTGTGTCTAAAACTCAGTGGATTTGACAGATATTTTGCAAATATTTTGCTATGTCACTTACACATGCTGCCTACTAAGGCTGTAATCAGAGGCATCAAGTCACGTCCGAATTGAATGTTGCCTTCTGAGGTGCTTTTATGTGGACAAATATTTTAAGACAGTATAAAACCTGTATCCTTCGCGGTCCTGTAATATCCTGTAAACCAGTGCGTTCGGCATCCTGTAAAAACGGTGACTGAAAACATTTAACAGAAAGGGATATGTTTTTGTAACAAATAAGTTATTTTAAGATTTTACTGGTGTGGTCACAAAATATTTGTGTATTGCGTAATGCGACTTTATACCATCTCGCCTAAGGCAACATAGCAACATGGTGATGCATAGTATTGCTACCACTGAAGCCCGTCAAAAGGTATCTTCTTAGATATCAAAGTATTCCCTTATTAAACTACTGACTTGTGAGTCAGCAAGCCATCAAAAAGGCTGTTTTCTGTTTCGGCTCCATTAAGGAGCTCACAATCTCTCCTCACAACACTGTTCCCTTGGTTATGGCTGCCATGTGCTTTTGTTTTGGTTTTTCTTTTTAGTCCTATCTCCATCCTCACCTTGCCATTGGTTTGTAGAGTGTGCAGGTCCACACATGCCATTGTGTTAGCCCCTCTGTCTGGCTTTGCTGACCTGCTGGCATCCACGTTGCTCCACACGCCACTCCTTGACCCTTTGGCTGGCCTTGCGACTCACTAGAATGCAAGTTCTTCAATCTCTAATAAGCAGTCTTGTAGACACGCCACCCTTTCAGACTTAATGACCTGCCCTGCTTTGGTGACCATTGTCCCCATCTGCGATCTTCCGCCTGTAGACATATGGCTCAGGGGTCCAGGACCCGCTTTCTGTCCCTGTTGTTGCGCTTTGGGAGCCATGTGTTAAAGATTTTGTGTGTGGGTGGGGGGGGGGGGGGGGGGGGGGGGGGGAGATGGGGTGTCTTTCACCTCATGTCACATTTCCCATGATGACGAGCACCATGTGCATTTGCTTTGGGTTCTGTTTTTGGTCTCGTCCTCCCCGACATCTCATGATTGATTTCGTTACCTGATTGTGTTCACCTGTTTCGTGTTTCGCTTTAATTACTTGAAGTATTTAGACCGTGTTGTATTTGTGAAGCCTTGTCATTTTGTATTATTCTTTTGTCATTAAAGCTGTGTTTTGTATCATAATGTGTCCTTATACATGTTCCTGTTTTTGATTCTGTCTTTCATTCAAACATCTGGATTACTTGGAACCTTGGATTATGATTCCAGATCTTAGATTTCTATTAATAATCGACACACTTTGAGTACACACTGCCTCAACATCAAGATGTTTAGTTATCTTAAAGAATACATAAGAATACATAAGGATTTCCATTGTATTATGTTTAAAAGCCAAGTAATTTCAAGTTTTGAACAGTTATTGCTGCATGGTAAGCCAAATTCATTGTGCATGAAGAAATAACAATTGGATACGGAATTGCTAATTATACTTAGCTGTTATGTAGAAAGCTTTTGAAGACTTTTCACTTTGAAATCAACATCAACATCACTTTCTGCACAAGGAGGACAGAAAATATGAGCTGTATAAAACTCTGAATATAATGGAGCTTTTAGTGCATGATAGAATGTAGACTATATGATTTGATTACACAAAAAACAAACAAAAAAAAAAAACCTTGCACACTAGCTGCTAATCTTTGTACAAGTTTGAGTAATCTCGAGGCGTATGAGAAAGACCGTAATCATCCATCACTTATGGTCATTAAATTTGTTGCACCGAGAGAAATCGGATAATTCACACTCGCTAGCTTTTGTGAAGAATGACTTTCGACCCACTAGCAACCACCACTAGTAATTTTTTTAAATCAGTTGGTAATTGCTAGGACATTCAGCATTTTGTGCTGAGTAGAGGGGAGGATTTGAAATGAAGAATATGAAAGAAGAGTAAATTAATCTGAACGTCTCCCTTATTGATGGAAGCACAGTCACACGGTCATCCACATTAAAATTGTGTGTGTGTGTGTGTGTGTGTGTGTGTGTGGACAATTAGATTTCCTTCTGGGTACTGAGGTTAGGATTAAAGTTACTAAGGTTAAGGTTAGGCTTAGTAAGGTAATGGTTAGAGTTACTGAGGTAAAGTTTAATGTTACTGAGGCTAAGTTTAGGGTTACTGAGATTAGGGTTACTGAGATTAGGGTAACTAAGGTTTAGTGTTATTAAGGTAGAGGTTAGCATTACTGAGGTAAATGTTGGTGTTAAGTAAATGTTAGTGTTAGGTAAAAGTGAGAGTTCCTGAGATACAAGTTTCGTGTTATTTAATAAAGCTTAGCGTTAAGGTAACACTCAGCGTTACTGAAGTAAATGTTAATGCTATTTAGTAAGGGTTAGCCTTATTGAGGTAAAGGTGAGAGTCACTGAGGCAAAGGTTATTGTTATTGAGGTAAAGTTTAGTGTTAAGCAAAGGTCATCATTACTGAGGTGTAAGAGTTACTCAGGTAATGGTTAGTGTTTAAGTATAGATTAGCATTATTGAGGTAAATGTTAGTGTTACTGAGGTAAAAGTTAGCATTATTGTGGTAAAGCTTAGCAGTCGTTTGAAGTAAAGGTGGGAGTTACTGAAGGTTACTGTTATTGAGGTAAAATTTAGTGTTAAGTAAAGATTAGGATTATTGAGGCAAACATTAGTGTTACTGAGGTAAAGTTAGCATTATTGAGGTAAAGGTGAGGGTTACTGAGGTAAAGGTTTGTGCTATTAAGTAAAGGTTAGTATTACTGATGTAAAGGTGAGTTATTTTTGAGAGTAACAGTAAAGTTTACCATTAGTGAGATTTAAGTTAGCATTAGAGGTAAAGTTTAATATTACTAAAGTTAAGGTTAGCAGTACTGAGATGAGTTTAAAGATACTGAGGTAATGGATAGCATTAGTGAAGTAAGGTTTACAGTTACTGAGGTAAAGTTTAACATTATTGAGATAGGTTTAAAGGTACTGAGGTAAAGGTTAGTATTGATGACAAAATTTACAGTTACTGAGGTGGTTTAACATCACTGACATTAAAGTTAATGTTACTGAGGTAAAGTTTAGCATTGCTGAGGTTAAGGTTAGGGTTAGTGAGGTAAAGTTTAATATTACAGAGGATAAAATTTCCATTACAATAGTAAAGTTTAATGTTACAGAGGTAAAGGGTTAGTGATGTCAATATTAGTAGTAGTATACTGTATGGTTGTAGGTTTTGTCTTTCTGTGATAAATATTGCAATTTTCTTATTTTGATCATGAATACAGACTGTGACAAATACAGAGTAATTTCCATTCATGTAGGCGCAAAACTTATGTGCATCTCAGCCGCCAGCTGTCGGCTTTACGGTGTGTGTGAACGCAATTTCTTTTACAAAAGAGAAAATTATCAGTCAGACTTGGTCAAGGCACATTCTATGATACCAGTTTGGTGTGTAAGGGCCCTTCGTCTGACAGTTAAACCCTAACTGCTGCGATGCCTTCGCTGTAAAGTTCACACTGGTGTGTTTTCACATCTCATACATATGGTGAAGAATCGCTGATGAGATTCACAGAACGTCCACTGAGACAATGTTGTAATAGTGTCTGAAAAAGAGATTTTGTGTGTGTGTGTGTGTGTGTGTGTGTTCAGCAAGTTTCATGTTACTAGACAATTTTAGTCAGAACACCAGACAGCTATAAAGTTGTGTGTGTATATCTATATGCCTGAGTGTCTTGCTCTATGACTCTGCTGTATGACTCTGTGTGTATCTTTGTGTGTCTCCTCATGTCTTATAAAAGAGGCAAAATGAGTAGGGGTGTGTGTGCGTGTTATTTGACGCCTGGAGTGAGTCAATAGTGACTGTCTCCTTCTCTCTCTCTCTCTCTCTCTCTGAGTGTGTGTGTGTGTGTGTGTGTAGATTAATATTTAATACATTGTGATTTTTCAGCCGCTGAGGAAATGGACTTCTCATTATTGGAATGAAACAAGACTCTCCTGTTTTCTTCTGCTCTGACAAAAGAGAACGTGCGTGTGTGTGTGTGTGTGTGTGTGTGTGTGTGTGTGTACGCACACGCGCGTGCAACAATCATTTGTTTCAGCACCAATATTCATTTAATTTATTTCATGTCATCTTAACTGATGGTTTGTATGTGCCCTATGTAGTGAACAGGATATGTGGATGGGACACACCTACAGTGGACTGATGTCAGTGAGGCATTTGTGATGTACAAGAAATAATGTGTCTTTTAAATGGGGACCAGCCAAATGACCCCTCAAGTTCAAACTTGTCATGTACAGACCATTTCTTTTATTTTTGATATACACTGAAGACATTTGGGTTTGAGATCAAAAGATGAATAGAAGAATTCAGAATTTCAGCCTTCATTTCCTGATATTTACATCAGGATGTGTTAAACAAATTAGAACATGGGACCCTTCATGCCAGACCACCCAATTTTTAGATGAGCAAAAGTATTGGAACAGATAGTCTTAAAGTAAAAAAAAAAAAAAAAAAAAACCATTTAATATTTGGTTGCATACCTCTTGCTTGCAATAACGGCATCAGGCGAATGACCCACTGACATCACCAAACCATTGCATTCTTCTTTTGTGATGCTTTTCCAGGCTTGCACAACAGCTTTTCAGTGGTTGGTTGTTTTGAGGGGGGTAGGGAGGTTTCTCCCTTCAGTCTCCTCTTCTGGAGGTGAAATGCTGCTCAGTTGGATTGAGGTCTGGTGATTGACTTGGCCAGTCTAAAATCTTCCACTTTTCCCCCCCGATGAAGTCCTTTGTTGTGGTGCCAGTGTGTTTTGAGTCATTGTCTTGCTGGATGAAGTTCCTCCCAATTAGATTGGATTAATTTCTCTGTAAATTGGCAGACAGAATATTTCTACAGACTTCTGAACTAATTCTGCTACTACCATCATGAGTTCCATCATAAAGATTAGTGAGCCCATTCCAGAAGCAGCCATGCAAGCCCAAGCCCTGACACTACCTCCACCATGCTTGACACATGAGCGTGTATGTTTTGGATCATGAATAGGTCCTTTCTTTCTCCACACTTTGGCCTTTCCTTCACTTTGGTAGAGGTTCATCTTGGTTCCAGAACTTTTCTGGATAATAACCTCTAACCTGGCCTTCTGATTCTTACTGCTGACGAGTGGTTCGTCTTGTGGTATGGCCTCTATATTTCTACTCTCGAAGTCTTCTTTGAACGGTGGATTGCGATACCTTCACCCCTGCCTTGTGGAGGTTGATGGTGATGACACTGACTGATGTATTTGGGGTTTTTCTTCACAACTCTCACAATGTTTGCCATCAACTGCTGTTGTCTTCCTTGGCCGACTTGTTTGATGTCTGGTTCTTGGTACACCAGTGGTTTCTTTCTTTTTCAGGACATTCCAAATTGTTGTATTGGCTATGCCCATTGCTTGTGGAATGGCTCTGCTAGATTTTCCTTCTTTTCTCAGCTTCTAAATGGCTTGCTTTTCTCCCATAGACAGCTCGCTGGTCTTCATGTTGGTTTATCCCTTTTAACAACAGATGCAATCTTCACAGGCAAAACCCAGGGCTCAAACCAAGAGTGGACATTCAGAGCTATTAATTGTTTAAACAAACAATCAATCTAACAGGACACACCTGGGCAACAAGAAAGACCTGTCAGTCACATGTTTCAATATTTTTGATTTAACAAATTAGAACATGGCACCATTTGTTTCAACACACCCATTTGTTCAACACGTCCAGAAATCCAAATGTCTTCAGTGTATAGCAAAAACAAAAGATCTGGCCTTGCCATTCTGATACTTTCAGAGGGGACTGTATTCCTTTTCAATTTGGTCCCCACAAAGCTAACTGTCTATATCACACACATTTTAGGGCACACAAATCCCTGAAAGACCAGCACACTGTCACACAGTGTCTCCTGGACAGGTCTTTGGGGACATTTGGTCCCCACAAAGAGCCAAAAACCTGAAAATTCACACACTCAGCTGAGAGTTCAGTGCTTGGCCAAGCTTATTAACGTAATAAAATCGCATAAAATGAAATTAGTGGCATCCCTGAGGCCCGTCAAAGTCACAGTGACTTTCAGAGTGACAGAGACAGGAAGAGAGCGAGTGCGAGAGAGGGAAAATGAAAGGTTTCAGAAGCAGACAGCGTGAGTGAATACAAAACAGGAACAAATGGAAGACAGGCAACAGACTGATAAGTGGAGGAGTGTGTGCATGTGCGTGTGCGTGTGCTTGTGTGTTTGTGTGTGTGTGTGGGATTTTGTCCTCTTCTGGATGTTGATACTGAAAATCTGTAATAGCAGTCATTTTTTACTATTATGCATATACAATAATTTATACCCTGGCCACAGAAAATACTCCTATCTGATTGGCTGGCAGGACTGGACTTCAAAAATGTAATTATAGCTATTAATCCCAATGCATACTCAGGATATTATGATGTATCCACGTTAAGATGTAACTATGTCGACAATTACAAAATAAGCAAATAAAAATTAAACAAAGTAAATATATTTTTAAAAAAAAAGAATTAAAGAGCATGGTATAATTTGTAGGCTATAGTGCATAGAAAATATTCAATTAAAGGTGATGAATAGAGAGAAATTACGTCCTGCAAGATGTAACCATAGCAACAGTTGTATAATAGTAGCACACTTAATTCCACATGAGGAAGGGGGACTAGCTAGACTCGCGCTCTTCATCTCAACCTCATTCATTATTCTTTGATGTTACAATATACGGACATATGATCCATATTAGGCTAATTGGTGCTGATATTCAGTTATACAATATGTAAGGAACAAAAGATACGAGAGTGTGCTGTTATAGGAAAATAATCAATGACAGGGTGGTGTGATGAAGTTAGTCTTGTACCACAGCAATTTGCCAAAGATTACAATTTGTGTATTAAAGAACAGCAAGTCATACATTGGTCCTGTTAGTTCCTTTTCTCACTTACGTTATAGCAGCTATAAACAGCTGCTCCTCACCAGCCTCTCTTTTTTTCCCCCCTCTCTCTTGAAGGTAATAAGACTTAATAAGCTTCCATCTCTGTGAACAAGCTGTTACTATAGAAACTATATCAGAACGAGTGCATTATTAAAACCTGTGATCTGAATTGTCAGAGCTGCCGTTATAGAAAATTAAATCGACCCTTTCTGACCAATTGAGAATTCAGCAGGGATGTGGTATAAGTTGCAATATTCAACATTAACACTGTGACTGATCCGATTAGCCATGACATTTGTTATTGGTATTACCGAGGTGCCAGTTGCTCATGTTGGAATTAGAGCATTTTACTAAATGCAAGTGTAGAAATGCCACATTTGCAGCTCTGAGAGCTAGAAAAGGTGTTCCAGTCATAGTCTTCAGCATGTGAATGGTCTGCTGCATGTGATGGGTCAGTGGTCATGTACAGTACAATGGACGAGTGGTGAATTGCAAGTTAGAGAATATGATTGCTCAGTGATAATTCACTGCACATGATTGATTGTATGAGAATATAGGAAAGAGAGCGAGCAAGAGCAAGAGAGAGAGAGCAAGAGAGAGTGAGTGAGTACGAGTGTGTGTGTGCGCACGCACACATTGCTGCTCAGCTCTTGTGTATTGCCATCTGGGTGACTGATTAAAAATGACTGATTATCACTACATGATCCACATAAAGAGTCCTGTGTGTACGTGGGAGTGTGTGTGTGTGTGTGTGTGTGTGTGTGTGTGTGTGTGTGTGTGTGTGTGTGTGTGCGCGCATGTACATGTGTAGCTTCCACTATGTGCTGAGCTTGTTGAGAAAACCTATCGATGTCTGACCAGAATACTGATCAGAAAGCAAGTAATAATGAAACACAGGCTTTTTGAGCTTCGGCAGCCACCGTAGTGTATAAAACACACACACACACACACACACACACACACACACTTGTGTCTGAAGAAGTTGCTCACTCACTGGTGTGAGAGAGTGTGAGTGTGTGCGCTTGTTTAAAATCAGTAGAGCCTTCTGATACACAGATGAATGGGCTCGTCACGGCCTACAGAGTACCTCAGATATTCTCTCTCTCTCTCACACACACACACACACACACACACACACACACACACACACACACAGCAAAGCAGCCCACAGAAAATCAATAATGAACTAACAGCGATGAGATACATAGAAAGAGAATAGAGAAGGAGAGGAGGATGGATTGGAAACACACTCCATTTTCTCTCTCTCTTTTTCTTACACACTTTTCACTGATGTCACATTATGATTTTATAAGAGTTTAATGAAACGAGGCAGATATGCTAATGTAAATACTGTATTTATGAAGGGAAAGTATCACACACTGAAGATTACTGACCAATCATACAAATGTACATATATTAGGACTGACCAATCACAATGTAAATAATGTCTGCTACTGACTACTACTATGTACTATTAATACTGTAGTAATCTACAGAGTGATTGGTCAGTAGTAATGGTTAAGATGTTGGACTACTGATCAGAAGGTCGTGAGTTCAAATCCTAGCACCGCCAACCTGCCGCTCTGGATAAGAGTGTCTGCCAAATGCCCATAAATGTAATGTAATGTGAGTGGTCAGTAGTAATCTATGGCATGTGAGTGGTCAGTAGTAATCTATGGCATATCACTGGTCAACCATAATCTCTGATGAATTATATTTTTACATATCACAATAAATATCTATTACCGCAGTTTCAGATTTTATTGCAATATTGTCTTTGCTGTTATTTTAAATATTTGCCTGTAGTTGATAACACTTCTGTCCACCATGTTTGTATTTTTGGACTCTCATTCAGCTTCTCTGAAAGACTACTTGGGTTGCCTACTCCCAGAATGACGATAATATAACATGGCCACAATAACAAAATGAAAAAAAGCTGTTCTGGAGTCAGTGTTTAAACAACATTCAACATTAAATTTAGCAACAGTACTAAATTAGCGGCTTTTCCAAGCCATCTGTGTGTGTGTGTGTGTTTCTTAGGTCACAGTGACAAACTCATTGCTGCCATCGCAGATACGACATAGTTTTTGTGTGTATGTGTGTGAGTGTGAGAGAGAGAGGTGAATTTATTACCCTACAGAGTCAGCATCACTGGTACACAAATTATCCAACACACACTTGTCGACACATTTGCTTCTGACTCTCTGGTTCACAGCGATGGTGATGATGGCATGATGGCGTGTGTGTGTGTTACACAAATAATTCTGAGAGAAACTTCTCAATCCATCCCATAATTAGCACACAGCTGGCGACTACTAACACCTCAAGGCTAAAAGTGTGTGTGTGTGTTTGACAGTGTTAGATGGATGGATGTGTATGATGCAGTGGTAGATAGATGCAGTGTTAGCTTTTCCTGGCTACCCTGAGGTTACACACACTCCTGCTACAGAATCAGGTCAACACTCCTCACACTCTTTATTCAACAAACAAAAAAAAAAAAAAAAAAAAAAAAAACACCACACACACCACATTACATATTAGCTCATCTGCTAACACTAGCCACTAACCAGTATTAGCATATTATAACTCAACTTGTGTACACACTAATGACAATTACTCTACTGTACACTGTGCTAACAGTTTAACACCTCAATTATAATAAAGCTAGCATACATTTTAGCGCTTTGCATTAGACTATAGCTGTGTGTCCTGTATCTTATCTCAAAATGAAATAACCTTCCACTAGCTGTGCTACATGGCGATGCTTATTTACCATCTCTTGCTAGTTTCCACTTACCTCAGGATCTATATTTATAACTATATTTCGACTACTGAACAAAGTTGTACTTCAGTTCACTGGCTAATTAGCTAGCCTTGTAACCTAGCAAGTTAGACATATACACTAGATACATAAGCTTTGAGGTAAAATATTTTAGCTAGTTCATTTTAACTGAAGAACCTACTGATATTCAGATTTAAAAAAATGACTCAGCTACGAGATGCTAAGTCTACTCACTTAGCCTGCAGTTGTTAACAGTATGTGTGTCAACTTTTTAATGTTCCAGTGAATAGAATTAAAGGATTGTTTACACAGGACAGACTATAGTTAGCATCAATGTCAGAAAACTGCGTTAACAGTTGTTAGCATTAGCAGCAGTGATTTGCGTTATAGCTATAGTTAAGCAATATATGTATAACAATGTACAGCAGTGAGAATGCAGTACTGGAGTTTTTTTTTTTTTTTTTTTTTTTTTTACTGATTAAAGAATAAATACTTCAAAATCAACATAAACTGATATTTTTCTTTCAAATAAAACATTTGTGAAGCCACTTATGCTGTGATTTTTCACCTTGTGTAGTGTCAACAGTTAAGTTGTATTACAAGCTTTGAGAAAAACATAGTGACTGTGCTCCAGAGTCAGTGATGAAGGGAGGCGCTAATTAAACACGACTGTAAAAAGACGTCTGAGACAGAAAGACAGCGACCTTGAGCGGAGAGATATTTTTATTTATCCATTTATTGTGTCAATAATTATACACATCGTGTTGAACTCTCTTCCGCAATCAGAATAATGTGTCTGAGTGAAAATAAACAGAAGCAGATTAACAATTCATCGCTAACCGTTAGCTCTCAGGCCATTGTTAAAGGGAAATGTCAAGACTTACAATCAATAATTTGATCTTCTTTGGTGTGAAAGAGTTATTTTAAATTATTGATTAAATTCCGGGGTGTTTTTTTTTGTTAGTGTAATCCTCTTTCATCAACATGGTAGTCTATTTTCACTTAGGTTAACAGGTTCCCCACAATGTTACCCACAATGCCATTCAACTAGTCTGCTGATAGACCGTGATGCAGCAGCGCTTTAGTTCTTTAGTTTGTACAGTTCTCTCACCTATTCATATGTACACTACAAAGCTTTCACGCTAATACAGTCGTCTCATATCATAGATATGATAACTAGCTAGCCGAGTCTCTGCTGTGACTCAGCATTGTATAGCTGCATTGCATTCTGGGATTTTGGACCAACGTCTCCAATACTTCTGCACTGGATTTCTCATTAACATGATGTCAAATATCGCTGGAAATGGTGAGTGAGAAAAGAAGCTCTGGCTCTTCTTTCTGTTTTTAGGAGCAAAACCTGACCCTCATGTTTGAGACGTTGACATTTATTCTCCTATTAAACTCCATCGTAACTTTGCTAACAATAACAATGTCCGGCTGTGATGTCATTGTGGCACAAAACCGCTACCTTCTTACGGGAATAAACGGAACTACAGCACAAACACATTGCAAATATTTCAATATAAACATGTTTAATGCGTTTCAAGGTGGAGGTTTGCTTTTTAACACCCTAAAAGTCGACAAATCGTTTAATAGTTTGTATTGAAACGAGAGAATCACTAACTCTTTGAAAATGTCTATCAAATTCTTGGCATTGAATGAATATTTTTGAAAGTTTTCCAAGTTGCTAGTTTGAAATTTAGGAAAAACATGAGCTTCCTGCTACCACTACACACTACAATAAAGAATGGGACGTGTCTCCATAGTAGCGATGGGAATTTTGGTTCTTTTTAGTGCACCAATTAGATCCAGCTCTTTTGGTACCTTCACCGATACAGTAAGAATCCCTGCATTAATATTTTTGTACCTGCCATGTCTACATTTTCTGTCCATTTATCCTGATATTCACCTCCCCGGTGAACTACGCTACATAAATCATTATAACAAGCAGCAGTGCAGTCACAGCCTCAAGCTGCCTCAGTCACAGTATACAGAGAGTCAAAGACACAGTACGTCTCAACAATCCTGCTGTATACTCGTTATGCCTTGCCAAACAACTCGGATGTTGATAAGCTTCATTTTCAATTACGGTCTCTACTGGACAGTCAGCTCCAGAATTATTGGCACCCTTGGTAAAAGTGGGGGGAAATAGGTTAGTAAAAATGTCTGTGGTTAATTAGCTTAATCTTACATTGAAAATATGAGAGAAACCTAACTTAAGAAATTACCCAAATCATTTCTAAGAAATGTTTAAAACAGTTATCAAAAATATTTTTGGTTTCTTTTATTGCCAATAACTTGTAACATGCAACTACAGAATGTTCCCATTTAAATTTTAGTTCACCTGACTGTGTATGAACTATTAACAGTCATCCATGACTTCCTGTTTCACTGTTGTATCAATATGAGGTGACACAGAGACCAAATTCCCTTAGTCGTTCAACAACATGGGGAAAATACACCAGAGAATACACAAATGAAATGCGGCAAATGTGTGTTGACCTTCATAAATCAAGTCATTGGTTTAGACATGGGTACACATCTGGAAATTTCCATATCAACTCAGTAATATAGATTGCAGTGCAATATAGAACAATGAATCTGCGTGGAAGAGAAAGTGTATTTTGCCACCCTGCACAGTTCAAGAGGCAAAGATTTCTCCAAGGTTTGAGATTTCAGAAGATAGTAACATTTTGGGGTCACCAAGTCTCCAAATCTACAATTAGTCAACAATATGCTAACAAACTATTCAGAAGGTGTGGCAGAAGAAAGGCTTTTCTTTCTTCTTACCATAAACATAAGTTCCAGGAGTTTGCAAGACACTAGAACTGGGTTCTGTTGTCAGGAGGAGAACATAGTGTTTGGCAAAAAAAAACTAATCCCAACTGTGGAGGATCTGTGGTGGTGTGGGACTGTTTTTCCTCCAAAGACCCCAGGAACTTTTTTGGATCCATGGCATCATGGACTCCATGAAGTACCAAGAGTTTTTTTTTTTTTTTTTTTTAAAAGAAATCTGGCTACCTCTGCCAAGAAGTTATATATGCCCATGTGTTAGAATGTGATTCATTCAGGACAGAAGATCAACAGAGTGATGGCAAAATGTTAATTGTATCTGTTTTCCCAACACACTTTTCCCAACAGATCGTATCCACTTCTTGTCTCTACATTGAGTGATTATTGGGCAAAGAAAATGTCCAAGCTTTTGAACAACCAATAGTTCTAGTTGTAAACTTGCTGAGGAGAGATCTGTAGTGGTCAGGAAGGAATTACTCAAGAGTCCTTCAAGTAAATGCTTGAAGGACAGAATAGAATAAAATTGTGAAATACCACTACGATTAGTACATTTGGATGTCACTGGGGGGAAAAAAAGGCTTTGTTCATACCGTTCATATCTCCATGCTGACTTGATCCGGATGAAGTGTTCTTGGTGTAGGAACCTTAGACGAAATGAAGACTCTCGAGGGAATGTCCACCAGTCCTTGAACCCCCATCCTGCACTGGCAAGCATGAGACAGCTGATCGAATCCAGGGTTATCTAGACAAGAAAATGTCTTCCAGTCATCCTTGGATGTCTGAAAGGTAAAAGTACAGAGTAGGCTTGTGATATAGATTTTTCTCTGATCCTGATTTACTATTTAAATAATCTTGATAAGGATAATCATCCACAAGTTGAAAAAAATAAACCTAAATCCATGGGGTGGTGCTATTGAGTGTCATTAGATTTACATGTAAAAGACTTAAAAGACGTAGGAACTAGAAGAAATTCCAAAGATTCATATTGCTACTATTTTTTGTGACGATGTCTGTTTACAGAATTTGCACATCAATCCTGATGAAAAGGATCAAGCACGCGCTCCATATGAATTGAACACAAAATTGCCAGATTGGAGCATGACGAGTTTTCTTTTCCACAAGGTCTGCCATTTTCTTCCTGCTTAGATTTTTCAGCATTCAGCACAACCGTTGCGATTCAGTTCAATTCAATTTTATTTGTATAGCGCTTCTAACAATGGACATTTTCACAAAGCAGCTTCACACAAATCTGGATATAAAATATAAAGACTGTGTACATGAGTGGATGTTGTAACAGGGGTGGAAAAGTCAAGCCAAAATGTCTGTGTATTTCACATGCTCTGTCTCCAATTTTAAACTTGTGAAAAGGCTCCGTCAAGATAGCGGTTTTCATTTTGACTTCAAAGTACAATGGGAGTCAATGGCGTTATGTTCTCAAGCCGGATATACAGTCATCGCTCACAACTGATGAGTTCATAATGAAGTTGTTGTGCATGTTTAAAAAAGTATTTCAACAATCTATTTAATAGTAACTGCAAAATTAGCAAGAAAAAAAGTTAAATTTAGAATACAACTCATGCATTTTTACCATTTAAAAAAAGAGTAAATTCAAGGGTTAAATGCCAAACTTACACAATAAGTAATATAAAAGAATCAGAGTAAATGTCACTGGACATCATGGCAGTGTAGGATCACGTAGCAACGAATAACTCGTTATATTGCGCAAGCCCAGTAGTACCGAGCATTTTGTTAGCAACAACAGCTCTGTAGGACAGCTGAAGTAGCATTACTTCCATTTAGACAAGATCGTATAAAGCGTCTCTGCAATGCCCTGTACAACATCTGAAAGAGCTTTCACGTTGCTGTCCTTACAAATAAAATACAAACAGTTATTCCTCTATGCGGATGATAAAGTTTTTTAATGAGCTAGACATAAAAACTGTGCTGCTATACTTGTACATTTTTACTTAGATGCAATAAAAGTGGGTCAATAGACAGACTATAAAGCATGCCAGAAATAGAGTAATTCTGTCCAATTCCCCCTCAGGACAAAGAAAAGGCAGATACATCCAGCACTGAGGAGGAGTCTGTCTATAAAACTTTTATTCGATTAAAAAAAAAAAAAAAAAAAACCCAAAGGCTGGGGTTTATCATACACCAAAAAAAGATATTCAAAGTCAAGGTGTTTGTCTTGATCAACATAAAGCAAGAGTTTAAAAATCAGTAATGTTATGTACTAAGAATAGATGGTTTGTTAATGACTAGTTTATGATAATCATATAAAGGAACTTTTTACCTACTTGCTAAACACTTATATTTGTGTGTACCTTCTTTGGTAATAATGAGAAATCAGCATGACCCAGGCAGTAGCCCATTCTTAACAAATCTTATATTACATCATAAAAATTGCACCATATGACAAAACTGTTAGTAGACGTTTGGAGGCAAGCCGTCAATACCAGAGAGTGACCTGAAGACCTAAAGCTCTGCGCAACTGTAGACGTAAGCGCCTCTAGGGTAAGATCTATGTCCTGTTGAGTTTTTTGCTCAGGATCCAGAAGCTAGACTGCTGCAACCTTCACCACATTTCCCAGCTTTGTAAGGGTCAAAGTAAAACGATTGCAACCGTCAGTAGATCCAGTTTCATCAGGAATTGCCCCTGAAGCCAAAAATTGGTGTTTCAGAGCTTTTAGTACCAGTACCTTATGATAATATAGCTAGAAAAAAAAAATACAAAAATTAATTCTAGAAATATTTTATAGTTCAAAAATTGTGTTCGTCTAATTAAATGTTCACTAGAATGTATATATCCTGCCCCTGGGGGTGTGTCTTGGTTTAGAGTAGCAGGTCATTAACACCAAACATGGTTCATCAGTGCTGTTACTGGCTGCGTCTTCCCGCACAAAATTCCCTTTTCCATCCATCGCTTGGTGGAGAATAAATTATTCACTTTGTGCGAGTTTGCACAAAATTAAGACAATTTTCAAAGGAATGTTTTACGAACTACGCTACCTCAGGCTAACAGAACATCTTTATACACCGTCAAGGCTTCTCCATTAGTTAGAGTCAGTAATATTTTATCTGCCATTCAGACACATCAGATGTCTCCCAATGAAACCTGACATGCTACTGACAAGTGCATCCATGTCCTCAAAGGAAATAAACCTGTATTAAGTAGAAACTATATATTTTTTTATGAACACATCAGCAGTTGCTTCTTGCTCAAAAATAATTGAAGTCCTGCTTAAGCGCTTGCAGATTTTCCCATACTTTAATGGTGGATAAAATTGATATTGGTCTCCAGTATGTTAAAAGCAGGACCCATTGTTTTGATAATTTAGTCAGTATGATACTAGCTAAAAGTTATGAGTAAAAGATGCAAAAACTACATTGCTACAAAATCCCTGACAAAATGATCAAATCCTAAAACTCCCACTACTGTTGCAAGTTCATGATATGATATTTATTTTTCCTCCAGTGTCCCCAAAGGGATTACAATATCATGCAATAGCATGGAAGTGTGAATTTTTTTTTTTTTTTTTTTTTTTGGAAAGGTTATTTCAGTCAACTCAAGTTATTATTTTTTCCAAAAAAAGAAAACACTACTACAGTATAAAAAAGGAAATGAAAGGGAAAACATGCAGCAAAAACAAATCCATCCAACACACACACTTTTCTTTCCAGTGTGCTTCATTTGCATTGTTGAATATATTGCAATGATTAACCAAAATGTTTTACTTTTTAAAACTTGCATCTACTGCTAAAGGTCTTGTTGTGGAAGAAGCTAGTTTGACCATCACGGTGGTTCTTGGCCCCGAATACTCGAGTTCACAATCAGGACTGATTCTAGGCTCGTTTGGGGGCGGGGCTCATAATCGCAGGTTTGCGTTCACATCGAAGAAGTCCTTCAGAACCATGGATCACTTCAGTGCATGCAGGTTTGCAAAATAGTGGCACGAGGTAACACTCAGGAACGAGCTATCTGCCCTCTTCCGCATACATGAGCTCACACGATGCCTGTGATTGGCTAGAGTCACTGTGATTTACAGGGGAGAGAAAGTAGGAGAGAAACTCACGATCTTCAGACGATCGTACCAGTGCTTTTCTGTTGCACGAAAATTAAATGCAAGTTTCTCTTTGCACTTTGTAGGAGTACGCAGACGTTAAAATGCTAGAACTTCACATGTGGTTGAGACACAACATGCAAGAGAGAAAAATCTTTCACTTCAGCAAAGTCTCGTTTAATTTATTCTCCACTGCTTTCCTTTTTTTTTTTTCTCTCCACTTCTCTTTTCACTCATGGGCACAGTTTAGTTCTCAGCAAAGTAGGAGATGTCACTGCATGGTGTGTGCGCGCATTTGCGTGTGTGTGTGTGTGTGTGTGTGTGTGTGTGTGTGTGTGTGTGTGTGCGCGTGTGTGACAGAAATTGCTGGTTTGAATTTCTTGATTATACTCTAGCTTCTGAGGTAGTTATATAGTCAAACCACACACAGACACACACACAGACACACACACAGACACACACACAGACACACACACAGACACACACACAGACACACACACAGACACACACTTCAAAACATTGTCTGTCACCCAGTCACAGAGACAATTGATCTACTCTCTTGCTCTGTTCCTCATCTCTTTCCACTCGTTGCCTTCATTCTTTCTTACTGGCTGTCTATACATTGTGACAAACACACACACACACACACACACACACACGAGAGAGAGAGAGAAAGAAAGAGTTGAAAGAAACAAAGAAAGAAATACACTAATTACAAATGAATGAACGAACTACATTTCTTTCTTTCTCTCTTTCTTTCTTCCGTCATTACTTCAAAATTTTTAACAGATTTAGGCCTGTTTTCTTTCCATCATCCCTCAATCAGTGTAAAGTCAGAATTTCATTCAGGACATCTACACACTCATTTTCATTTTTATTAAAAACTCACATCAAAATAAAACGTCTCTTGTCTTATCTGATCCCAGGCACCTTTTAAGAGCTGATAGACAGGTAATTGCAGAACAGTCCTGTTTCTCTCTCTCTCTCACACACAGACACACAAATATACACACACACACACACAGACACACAAATATACACACACACACAGAGGCTAAATGTCTGAGGAGTGTGTAATCGCTCGCTGCTTGTCCCTCAGTAAAGGTCAGTGGTGAGTTTTTAAATGCCTCGACTTCACTCTTAAGGC
Source organism: Pangasianodon hypophthalmus (assembly GCF_027358585.1). Lineage (NCBI taxonomy): Eukaryota > Metazoa > Chordata > Actinopteri > Siluriformes > Pangasiidae > Pangasianodon > Pangasianodon hypophthalmus. The sequence continues at coordinate 2,593,177 of NC_069723.1, forward strand.
AAATACAGTGAAGTGTGTGAGATCTGTGTGTGTGTGTGTGTGTGTGTGTGTGTGTATACTGCACATTTCAACTGCATTTGTGTGCACATTACATGGAGAACTCTTTCTGCTGAATAAACAATGTAGCATGTAACACCTCCTTCCCAACACACACACACAGCTTCTGAAACTCTCTCTCTCATGAATGATTCTGTATTATCTGCAATGTTATGTCAGTGGCCTACAAAATTCTCTCCACTTGCTGTGTGTGTGTGTGTGTGTGTGGGGTGTTAGTTCAGTCAAGTGTCATGTGTCTTTGACACGTTTTACTTATTATTAATAAAATTATTTAGGAGTCAATTTACACACACAGTTTATAATTAACGCACTGGTCAGCTCTGCGTATCACAAAGGTGCAACATTGTGTGTGTGTGTGTGTGTGTGTGTGTGTGTGTTTTATTGGAGAATGCATGCAAGATCCTCAGGTCTCCATGACAACCACAAGAAAAGAAACTCTGTACATACGTTTAAAGAAAAACAATTATATACATCGTGCTCAAAAAGAGAGAGAGGGACACCGAGAGAGAGAGAGAGAGAGAGAGAGAGAGAGACAAAAAGAGAAAGAGAGAGACATGGACAGACACAGAGAAAGACCAGGAGGGAGACAGACAGATAGAGAAAGACAGATTGAGAGACAGAGAGGGGAGTAGACAGAGAGACAGTGACACAGGTAGAGAGAAATAGAGAGACACACACAAAGTGAGACAGAGAGGGAGAGAGAGAGAGAAACAGACAGGGAGAGAAAGAGAGAAAGTCTCCAGTGAAATGTGCTACAGTACTGGTGATTAATGGAGGGTCAGTAATTACAGTAATATTGATGTAGCAGTGTGTTCTTGCTGAATTCCTGAACTGAACACACTGGAGGAGGAAAGGAATTGATGTCAGGGCAGAGAGCACTGCTTCCTGTGCTCTGTGTGACGGGATAGCTGTTAAACACGCGGCACTCTTTAATTACAGAATGCACTGCGTCGAAAAATACGGGTCAGGCACATATACATACTGTAACCATGACAACAGACAGTTTTCTGCTTTGCATCTGGTTATGTAAAGTGCTCTTTGGAGCTTGAGGCATGCTTACAAGAGAGGGCGGAGTTACACATGGAGCAGGGTTACACAAGAGGGTGGAGTTACACATGGAGCAGGGTTACACAAGAGGGCGGAGTTACACATGGAGCAGGGTTACACATGAGGGTGGAGTTACACATGGAGCAGGGTTACACATGAAGCAGGGTTACACATGAGGGCGGAGTTACATATGGGGGCAGAGACACAGAGGTTGGGTTTACACATAGGGCGTGGTTACACATGACAGCGGAGTTACTTATGAGGTGAGGTTACACATGGGGCAAGGTTACACGTGAAGTCGGAGTTACATATGGGGCGGGGCTACACAAAATGCTGATGACTCATCCTGCACTTGGTTATGTAACTTACGTCCAATGAAAATCTCTCAATTCTCTCAGTCAGAATGTTACTATTGAAGCAGTTGCCACAAAATGATTCCTCCCTCTCCCTCCCACACACACACACACACACACACACACACACACACACACACACACACACACACACACACACACACACACACACACACACACACACACACACACTCCAAGTGTGTTCTTACAAGCACAATGTTCCCCAAGTGTAATCTCTTCCCGTTTGGAACAAGTCATACTTTGACAGTTGAGCATTTGCGAAAGATAACAAAAATTGCTGAATTTCAAAAATGCCTTTGGTTATCACATAAATCCGCTTTGCAGAGTCTGCGTGTATTTTCATTCCGCATCATGAAGTCGTGTGCTTTACAGTTTTTTCGATGACTTTTGAAAGTCCCCATTTGCAAAAACATTATTAATACCACAAAAAAATAAGAAAATCAGCCATTTTTCAATATCACCATCACAATCCATTGTGCTGGTTATTTTAAAATGCTTAAATGCCTGTCTTTATCTAGAAATCATAAAAGGATGAACAGAAGAAAACTATGAAATGAAGTGTGTGTGTGTGTGTGTGTGTGTGTGTGTGTGTGTGTGTGTGTGTGTGTGTGTGTGTGTGTGAGAGAGAGAGAGAATATGACATTACTGATCCATGCACTGCCCGCACAGTTTTTGCTTATTTGGTGGAATACATCCGATTTGTAGTCAAAAAGGGCAAGATGTCCCTTTTTTTTTTTTTTTTTTTTTAGCAGGAAGACAGCAGATCTTTGGTTTTAATGCAACTCTCACCTGCTCTGACTACCTGCGATAGACAGGCAGCGTGTGGCATTTGTTTCTATGGTAACAGTCAATGACTTCAGTCAATGTACACAAAGCTCACCCAAGGTGTATGGGGAGTAGCGTTGATGTAAATATCACATGAATTCTGATCAGCTTGTTCATTATGATCGGATTTCAGAGGCCAAAAAAAGAATTGAAAAAAAATTCAGAGTAAGATTAAAGTTATTAGGGCCACTTTTGATTTTTGCAGTCTGAATGTAATCACCAGTATGTAACTAGCTATGGGCTGAATGAGCTCGAATGGGACTCATTGACTCTTAATTGAATCTCAATCATGACTGATTCAAACACTGATTCAAACACTGATTCAAACACTGATTCAAACACTGATTCAAACACTGATTCAAACACTGATTCTGAATGAGAGTGGAGAGAAACTCAATCACGACTAAAAAAAAAAATTCAGTGATTCAGATACTAACTTGATGAAGACAAGAGGATCTAATCTCGATCATGATTGATTCAAACACTTATTTATTGAATGAGAGAGGAATGAATCTCAGTCATGACTGAAAGATTCACTGACTTGCTGAACGAGACAGGAGCAAATCTTCGTCATGGCTAAAAGATTCACCGACTCAAACACCGACTCAAACACCGACTCAAACACCGACTCAAACACCGACTCAAACACCGACTCAAACACCGACTCAAACACCGACTCAAACACCGACTCAAACACCGACTCGCTGAATGTTAGAGGAGCAAATCTGAGTCATGACTGAAAAGATTTAATGATTTAAATTCTGACTCACTGAACGAGACAGGAACAAATATCTTCCATGACTAAAAGATTCACTGATTCAAACACTGACTCAATGAATGACACACAAGTGAATCTCAAGCACTGACTCGCAGAATGAAAAAGGACCGAGTCTCAGCCATGAACAAAAAGATTCACCGATTCAAACGCTGACCCGCTGAATCAAAGGAGTGAATCTCATTCATATCAAACACTGATCTGCTGAACAAGACAGGAACGAATTTCAGCCACGAGCAAAAGGATTCAGTGGCTGAAGAGGCACAAATACACACAATTACAAATACACAATTCATGGATGTTTCAAAATAAAGACAGAACGACGTAAAAGAACGATCACTAATCACATAAAGCTATTTGTTTAATTTTTAATGCTAAAGTCAGTCTTGGGTCCAATGAGTGCAACTGGTGTGCAGTGAAGATGAAAAATGAAGAACGAAGATGAAAAAAAGGAATGTCTCGGTGCCTGATACTGATTCATTCATCTCGGTGAATCTTTAAAAGTGACAAACGGAATCTAATCGTATGTTAGAAGTGAATCAGATGATAAGAGAGTGTAGTTCACAGCTGATAAAACACTTCGGGAGGTGCTGTTTAAGGAAAGTAATCAACAACGGGGTGGTGTGATGAAGCGGAGTTACTGTTTCCACACCCAAGTTGATTATTTTCCTATAACGGCATCTCACGAAAAAAAGCGTTTTATCCGTTTTATGCCACAGCAACCTGCCAATTCAAACTAATTTTTATTTCTTATGTAATGTACACATCCATTTATAGTTCTGTTTAATGTCGTGGAATGTCGGTGTGTATGAGATGATTTAGACATAGCATTCACCTTGTAGCTATGATTCAAAGCTAAAGAAGAAGTCAAACGTGTCTTTGTTGATCGACTACGTTTTGGGGAAAATTGTGTACATTTCATTTTTGGCCTAACTGTTGCTTTAAGCGATGCATCTGTTCACTAGGCCTTTGTCTTTCCCTCCTCATCATCACATGTTTATTCCCTTATCCATTTCTCAGCAGATGGTTTTGTTGCTCTTTATTGGTGGCCCAAAGACATTCATTTAGTTTTTTTGTACACGTTTGCACATTGAAACACACACACTTTCGCCTTCCCTCTTCCCCGTTTTATTTTCTCTGTATATCCATCAGTCTCTTGTTCTCTTACGCGTATACACCCACGCAAATCCACAGCTGGAACTAATTTATTCAGGCAGCTTTATTTACTCTAAAATCGTTAATGACTGTACAGCTTTTGATCACAAGACTGAAGGGTTGTCCAGATCATTTGGACATCAGAGAGAAAGAATTAGACAATTTAGGATAATTTAGTCCTCGAAAATAAACTCTCGTTTGAAAAGTTGAATTAATAGAGTTTAATGACGTTCAGATGTGATAAATTGCTAATCCATCACTCTGTAATCACATTCCCTAGCCGGTTCTCTTAATCTTGAATCCATTCTTTTAAATTTCAGGATAAATACACTACTTACGGTAGGGGTAGCTACTTCACTTAACTGGTTTCCACTACAGTTTTGACAAAGCAACTCTAAAATAATAATAAAATAGTCTAATAAGTAGCAATAATTCTTAATTTTTTTTTAAAGTTTCAATTCAATACAATTCGTCATAATGACTATAAGATGAGCAAATCATTGATAGCTAGATAGTAGAGGTGTAACACAATGACACTATTTGTATCTTTAGATAGACAGATACATAGATAGACAACATACATACATGATAGATAGATAGATAGATAGATAGATAGAGGGAGGAAGGGAGGGAGGGATGGACAGAGACAGCTACAACTCTGCCCCTGAAAACACTGGGAAAAAAAATCCAGATGTAGAAATGTCATTGCTGCCAGCATAGTGTGGGAATTCTGGCTCTAACAGTTCCTCAACCTCAGCTACATCACTCTAGTTTTTTTTTTATTTTATTTTTTTTATTATTATTTAAAAAAACAAAAACAAAACAAAACAACAACAAAAAAAAAAAAACCAACATGCATCACAATATGTATTCCAATATTATATGCATCTGTTAATATAACATTTATACACCACACACACACACACACACACACACACACACACACACACACACACACACACACACACACACACACACACACACACACCACTGACAGGAAGTAATGTATTTGTTTTACATATGCTTATTATTGATGATGAAGAAGAAATCTCTTTCTGTAAAGAACTCCATGTCTTTTATCTCATCCCTCCCTCTTCACTCATTACAGAATCAGATTCTCCATCAGTCCTTCCCGCTCATCTCCTCCCTCATTCTCATTCTCTCCTGCTTCCTCCTCTCCTTCCTCACATGATGAGCTCATTTCTCTTCCATCTATCATTCAGGTCTTTTACGTGATTCTCCACTGCCATGGCAACCGCATCAGCAGCCAGCGTGACACCTAAAGCGCTTTTTCACTCTGACTTCCAGATTCTCAAGAGTTTGTCTAGTGGAGGTGGAGAGAGAGAGAGAGAGAGAGAGCGAGCGAGCGAGAGAGAGAGCGAGAAAGAGAGAGAGAAACCCAGTAGGGAGAGATATTGGAAAAGACAGAGTGAGAGACAGAGGAAAATTGGAGAGGAAAGGTGACTCACGATGAAAACTCGACTCGGCTGTGCAGTTTTACTGTACTGGATATTATTCCTTTAGCTCAGAGCTGAACGGCCATCTGCTCCACTCACCCACTTCCTGTTTAACTAATGCAACACACACACACACACACACACACGCAAGAAACCTTCTGTAACAGAACTGTGATACTGTGTAGGTTGTGATTTACACCATGTGATTGCATCATTACTGATCACACTATACTAAATAATCCTAAAACATATAACGTGTGTTCTCCATATCAGATGAAGATTCTCTTACGATAGACCTGTGATAAAGAAAATTACTATGTCGTGCTTTATGTCATCACACAACGCACCCGCATAAATGAACAATCTTCAAGGTGAGCTTGAGGTAAGAAAGGAGCCTTTTCTGTCCGTTAGCACGTATTGTTTTTCACCATCGTAGCTAGTGTATTCATAGCTTTACCATCCTACTTCGACTATGCCGTCCTCCTATTGGTGGCTTTTAGATGAACGTCATAGCGCAAGATTTTCATTGTACATTAAATCGGCCACCGATAATGCGAAAATGCCACATTATGTACCAATACGTACTAATTTTACGATATGTGACACTAAAACCGCAGTGTAAACATACATACGGTAAGACAGCTGGTACTGCAATGAGGTGCTGTCACTTGAACTAAATACAAATAAATATCTAGCTAGCCAGAGCTAACCAGAGGAGGTGTCGCTGGAGAAGCTAAACACAAATGATAATAGCTAGCCTATTTGTTTTGGTTTATGACTCTATAAGATAAGGTGGTGTTTCAACAAGATGCATCATTAGCTAAACATACCAATTAAGCAACTAAGCATTACCTACGTAGCTAGCTAGCTCTTTCAACACTAACCTAGAAGGTTCCTCAAGAGTCCTTTTGTAAGGATTATGTCGAGTGGAAATGAAGCATTTTATTGTTTTATTGAGAGTTATTTTTCAAAATTAAATGTTTTGGATGGTTTGATTGTAGCTGTAATGCTAACGTTCGACTTTCCTCAGTATATCTTTGTTGAAAAAAAAAGTAGTCTTTCCCTCAAAATTAATCAAAACAGCAAATGAAAATAGAGAAGAGGACAACATTTGATGCTTGGTCAAATAAAAAAAAAAAAAAAAGGCTAGTACTTCAAGAAATAGAACGACTGCATGTTTTTCTGACATTTAAAAAAAGTAAATTAGACCCCATCAGAACACTCCAGTGTACAGCAGAAAGTTTATTTTTCGCGTTTTCATAATTTAGGCTAGCTCTTATTATTCCAAATCCTGTTCACATTAGTGCGCTCTCATTAGTTGAGGGTGGAAAATTAGGCCTCATAAATGGATGTGAGGAAAATAAGACGACGAAGGAGAGGCTCTTCGTTTAAATAAATAGCACAATTCTGGTCTAGTGCTAGTGCATTAAAAAGAAATCCATTTTCTACTATAATTTGAAATTCAAAACATACTATATATAGTACAGTTGTGAAAGCTAAATGATGTCTTGAACTGAAATCTGTGTCTCTTTTGAACATGTATCTCTACCAGAAGGAAAGATGTAGCATTTTAATTCTCTGCTGAAAGACGCCCTGCTACATTTTTAACCTGATCTATTGGTGGAAAAACATTACGGACAAATTTTAAATAATTATAAGTAGGAGTTTTCACTCGGCGTGACCCGCATCAGTCACTCGCCTCATCGTCGTCTCTTCACGCCGCTCATCTCTTTTCATGCTAACATCTAGTTGACGATGATCATCATTTCCAAACTTTCTCTGCTGTCATCTGTACAGCTTGGTGTAAGTGCTCTTCTTTGTTTTGATGATGACGTGACTGAGCATCACGAACATTTTGTCGGCCGGAATTTGATTACAAACTGAATTCGTTTTCTCAAATCGTGACTGTTAAACTGGATAAACAACGTGATCTCTGCAGGTAGACGCTGAGGCACAGTTGGAAAATATTACCAAGTACGATGTTTTGGTAAAATATAAATATTTATATTTTTAAGGAGTATGTTATTAGCAGAAAAACAAAAATTTCATGAAAATCAGACTTTCCAGAAATTAGAGTTTTCCAGAATTCAGCCACAGTGACGTTTCAACTGGTTATTTCCGACAATCTGTATAGCATAATATGCTAGCTACTTTTTCTTCTCTCTTAACTTCTTTGCATTAGCTCTACTCTAGATAGCTGAATTTGTCAAAGTTCATGGTCGTGTCTTTTATGGCTAAACACTGGACCCAACAATGCCGTTGTAGGAAATTCATGGCATGTGAACGAAACCCGAGATGAATGTTCTAATCACATGGTGGAGATCTTAACACGTGAAGGAGTGAGGACCTCAGTTGCATGAAGGAAGCATGCATTTAAAGAAGAACATGGTTTCAGAACTTTCTCTTTGTGATTTGTTCTCATTTCTCAGATTCCTTAAAAACAAACTTACATAACTTCGATTCCAGCTCCCTTCCCCTCTCCTATTGTCTTGTTTGAATCTCCCACTCATCCTTTCCTTTCTGTCTTTAACTTTCTCCTCCAGGGTCAAGCCTTCGCCATGGCAACATCCATCACCAGTTATGTAATATTATGGGATGCCAAAATGGCCGTCTGTCGCAGTCTTAACAAGGAAACATTGATTTTCTCAAAGACATAACGAGAGAAAGAGTGCAGTCACACATGATGAATGATCAACTTTATTAGAGAGGACGTGGAGAAAAAGTAGAGCCTCCTTTGACCAATCAGAACTCATTACCGATGACATAAAAACGTAGGAAGACAGCAACGATATCTGATTATGAGGGACCGCTGTGAGAAACGCCACGAATGCTAGAACAATTAACCAAGAATCTGTTTTAACTATATGTATTGATAGTGCTTACGTTTTTGTACATTATTACCCATAATGCACTGTGTGAATACAGGAGTCAGAATACTGGAAAATAGCTGAGTGATGAATTGTATCATAAATCAAAAGATTGTAATGAAATACAATGTAAACGTACTTATGTTTATAACACAGTGTTGGTGAATGCTCAATTCTGATTGGTCAGAAGGTGTTGATTAATTTTTTTCAACAATACCAGATCTGACGATACCCGAGGTTTATATTAATGCGCTCGTTCTAATACGTTAACGTTTCTATAGTAACGGCTCATTCATAGGGACTTGTACAGCAGAATCGTTGCCTTAATAATCAAAATCGTATTGCATCGTAGTTGTTTCAGTAGCATTGTCAAATATCAAATTATTGGGTTAGGAATTGAATTGTATTATATTGTATTATTGTAAAATGTTGAATCGTTGCCTTATGAATCGAATCAGTCTCATAACAGATTAGATGGTATTGCAAAATATTGATTTCATAGATTAAGAATCATATTGTCGCAGATTGAGTGATCTTGTCAAATATTAGCCGATTCAGTGGTATTGGAAAATACTGACTTGTTCGCTTATGAATTGAATTGCATCATAGCTGACTTGGTGGTATTGTAACATATCGAATTGTTGCCTTATGAATCGAATCGTATGGTAGCTGATTCAGTGTTTTTGTTAAATATTGAATCGTCACCCTATGAATCGAATCATATTGTCTCATAACATTCAATTGTATTGTAAAATATTGATTTCTTGGCTTAAGAATCAAAATTGCAACGTATTGTAGCAGATTGAGTGGTATTGTCAAATATCAAATTGTTGCCTTGACAATCAAAATCGTAGCAGATTCAGTTATATCATCAAATACTGAATCATTGCCTTATGAAACGAAATCATATGAGATTCAGTGGTGTTGCCATATATTAATTTATTGGCTTAAGAATCAAAATCCTAGGAAATTCAGTCATATAATCAAATATTGAATCATTGCCTTACGAATCGAAATCGTATCATATTGTTGCATATTCAGAAAAATCTTCAAAGATCAAATCGTTGCCTTAAGAAACAATTGTTTTGATTCAGGGTTACAGTCGAATATCAAATTGTTACCTTATGAATCGAAATCATATCGTAAGTTTACTTCCCCAGTTGTATACGTACGTCAAGATTTAGCTGAGTTTATTCCTGCAGCATTAATATAATATGCTAATAGCTACTCAGTTATTATTTAGCAGGATATTCGTAGTATGCTTTATGTAGCAGCTACTAATTACAGTGTTCTCTTTTCAGGGAAATCTTGTTTGTGATGCAGTATTAGTGTAACTCAAATTTAGCTTTTCATTGATAAATTCCTAGCTGGTTTATGTATCAGCAAACTGTATGTGAAAAAAGATTTGCTCTCCGAAACATTTTATATCTTATTTAAACAAAGCCAGAATAAAATTCCCAATGAAATGCCAAACTTCTAACCTTAGTGGTATTTCACAGCAGAGAGAACACCATGCGAGGACACAGTGGGCGGCTGAGACGGTTATCAAAATGTCTTCTTAAATGTTGAGTTCTTTCGTCATTGCTTAAGCAGAAACTAAGAACAGTTCTGTCTTTGAGAAGATGGAGAAGCTGTTGGATGTGGGCGGAGTCAAGCATAGCAATATACGCAGTTTGGCTACACTCTACTGTGAAGATTAAAAGATGTGAATTTTTTTTTTTTTTAACTATAATGATGCAAATAGAAGTAAATTCAGAGTGCATGTTTGTTTTGCTGGAGGGTGAAATTAAATCCTGCCGTCCGACCTCCTTCAGGGTTCGGTGTGAAATTTTCATTTTAACTTTCGTAAGAGTTGATGTAACATCAGTGTTAATTTTCACAGCAGGTGTGGTGAGACATTTCACATAAAAACAAAGACAAAGGCTATAAAAATGAGAATTTAAACGAGTATACAGAACAGAGGAGCTTCATTTAGCTGCGGGGGGGGGGTCTCTCTCCGTCACACACACTGTTTACACACACACACATTAAACTGTGTGTGTGTGGGAGAGAGATATATTTAAATCTTCTCAGAGATTTTACTGATGTGTGTGAGAGATACTGTTTAACTAAATGATCACTATTACTGTGTGTGTGTGTGTGTGTGTGTGTGTGTGTCAGTCAGCAGTAGATAGGTCCCCACAACTCAGGCGGCAGACAGGTGAGAGCTGTCCACACACACACACGCTCCCTCAGAACACTCATGCTGGGAGTTGTTCAAGTGCTTCTAAAACTGTGTGTGTGTCCATTAGTGAGAAAGTGTGTGTCTTGTCACCCGGTGACTCTACAATTGTTTCTGCTGTTCTCTCCCACCGGTCTGTGTGCGCGAGTGTGTGTGTGTGTGTGTGTGTGTGTGTGTGTGTGTGTGTGTGTGTGTGTGTGTGTGTGTGTGAGAGAGAGAGAGAGAGTGTGAGTGATCTTGATTACCATTCTTCCATTTTTACCAAATATGGCCATCTCCTCCATTGTGCGCACACACACACGTTGTTTAATGTATATTGGACTAACAGAGTCATGGAAAAAGGAAAAGTGTGTTTACATTGTACACAATATAGTGTGTGTGTGTGTGTGTGTGTGTGTGTGTGTGTGTGTGTGTGTGTGTGTTTATGGAAGACAGGAGCACTGTTTAATCCTATAAAGTGAAAACTTATCCCCCCCCCCACACACACACACACCTATCTTTGTACCCTAAACACAAGTACACTCTGTTCATTCTTTTGGTCTGCATGTATTTGAGTAACGTGTGTGTGTGTGTGTGTGTGTGTGAGTGAGTGTGTGAGAGAGAGAGAGAGAGAGAGAGAGAGAGATGCAACATCACTGAGGTTGAGGTTATGTTAAGGTGTACACGCAGCATTAATTAGCTATAGTAATGTCAGTAGAAGGTCCTCGCAAAGACTAACAAAAAAAATGTGTGTGTGTGTGTGTTTGTGTGTCTCTAACAATGATGAAACTTTTCTGAAACATGGACATGTAGCCAACAGCATGTCATTACAGCTGACCAGCTCAGAACGGCTAAACCCACACTGATGCCTGAAACCATGAAGTTTTGTCATGGACATTTTTCCACAGTCGTTGCGTCAGTATTTCAAATAAGCATGTCACTCAGAAAGGAAGTGTGTGTTTTCATTAGGCACAGGAACCTTTTTCAGGAAATCGCTTATTTGTCAAACTTGATGAAAGCGTGACTGTGTGAGGAACTTGCACTTAGCTAGTGAGGTTTTGGACGGCTTTATGCAGGCTGACTTTTTACCACCGTGTTTGTTAAACTCGTTCTGTACACAACGTGATTTTTGCAGGCCAAGCGGAGATTAAAAAGCAAATTAAAAACATTTCCATGAATCATATGGTACTGTCCTTGTTTTTTTTTTTTTTTTCCATCTGAGAAGTGATCTAATATATAATGTTACCTTCTTTGTTGAATTTTTACTTTCGCGTTAAATTTGTTGGAAAAGTAATGTTTGGAAATCAAAAATGTTTCATCACTAACTCGAAAATGCAGAAGTAATAAAACAGACATCCAAGACAAACTTTGTATGCAGAAAAAAAAAAAAAAAAGCTTTTGCATATTAGTATATTTATGGTAGAGATGTCAAAGTATGTTATAAACATTAAAAAAATGAGGTGAAAATCCAGTTTTGCCTCATTTTTAAATTTGTTTTTGGTCACAGTGACATCCAATGGGTTTTCAGAAACCAACCCAGATAAAGATACTGCGATATAAAAAGTCTACACACACCCGAGTTTGTGATGTCATCACCTAAAGATCCGCATACCCACGGTGAAGCACGGTGGTGGCAGTATCGTGCTATGGCACTGCTTCTCTTCAGCTGGGACTGGGGCTATTTTAGCACATCTGTAAGCCTCTGCCAGACAGCTGAAGATGAAGAAAAATTTCACCTTCCGGCACGATAACGACCCAAAGCACAAAGTGAACAAAGGAACGGCTTCAGAAGAAGCAGCTCAGAGAGCAGATCTAAATCCTAACAAAAACCCACTTGAAGAGGGCTGTGCACAGGAGATCCCCTCGCAAAAACCTGCGATTTTAACAGGGGCGTGAAAACTTTATATCCGCTGTATAAGAGCATCCACAGATCCTCATTTCTACTGACTCGGGAATTAGAAGTGCATGAAGTTTCTAAAGTTCAGTATCTTTTCACTACTACAGTGCAGTGAACAGTTTGATTCTCAGGTTAATTTTAAGATTTTTATGAATACATTCACAACCGAGTCCTGATTGGTCAGTGCTACGTGACACTAACGCATCATTTCACAACAATTTATTAACTTCCAGAGAGAAAATAAGAGACGGTGGTGAGGGAACGACTGTTTAAAGCTGCTATAATACAAGTGAGAACTCATTTCACGGAGGTTCCATGACATTAAATGTGACAACAAATGGATAAAAAGTATGATATCAGTGCTTAATTAATAGGTATCATCACTCTGTGTGTGTGTGTGTGTGTGTGTGTGTGTAAAAAACTCTACATACTCGCACATTCATATAGAAAGAATAATATAATCTATTCATTGCTATGCCAACATCTCTCTCTCCATCACTCTCTAGAGAGAGAAAGAGGGAAGAAGGAGAGATAGAGGGAAATAAGGATATGGAAGAGAAGGCAGAGAAGAGGAGAGAGGAACAGAGAGGGAATAAGTGACAAAGAAAAAGAAGGAGGTGGAGAAGGAGCAAAAAAAGAGGAAAAAAAAGATGGAAAGAATGTGGAAAGCAAGAAATAACAGGTTAAGAGAGGAAATGGAGAATGAAAAAGGGAGTCAGGGAGGGAAAGAATGAGATGTAGAGAATGAGTAAGAGCATGAGATTTGCTTTCACCTCCTCTATTAATCCCTCCATCTTCATTCCTCCCCAGCACCACCCTATTATTGGTTCTCTTCTTTTTTCCATTCTACCTTTCATATTATAAGTCTGTCCATCTCTGACCCCTTTCCTCTCCATCCCTCCTCTCTCTCTCTCTCTCTCTCTCTCTCTCTAATAGCAGATTCAGTACCGGGTTGTAAATCTGTTCTCGTTTCTATCGCTCTGCCTTGGCGTGTGTGATCCGAGTGTTAAAGAGTGATAGAGAGTGAGAGTGTGTGAGAGTGTGTGTGAGAGAGAGAGAGGGGCGCATGAGGAATGAATAAATAAGTGGTATGAGCATGTAGAGATCATTCAATGGCCCCATAACACAGGAAAGGACATTAATCTCACTCTTATCTGTGTGTGTGTGTGTGTGTGTGTGTGTGCATTCTAGTCTGAGTCAAGCTTGACTGAAACTGCACACATTTTCTCCAGCTGTTCATAACAGAACTTGTCCATTCAGGCCTAACGATACCATAGGCGCTGTGTGTGTGTGTGTGTGTGTGTGTGTGTGTGTGTGTGTGTGTGTGTGTGTGTGTGCAAAATCAGGATTGATCACATAATTCATCAAAAACATTTGAAACAGTGCAGAGGATAATAAGCACACACACTTATGCAATTTATGGAGAAGTATGAACACTGATGGAGTATCTACAGTTCAATTTGCTGCCTGATTTTGTTACATGTGTGTGTGTGTGTGTGTGTGTGTGTGGGTGTGTGTGTGTAAGTACCAGTAAGTATTTAAGTATTAAATATTAAGTATTTCCTAGAAAATGTTAGTGAATTTTACTTGAGTTTATGGGTCATAAGCACTGAGAACATAGGGTGCCTTTGACATACACAATGTTTAGTCAATTTGAATGGAACCCTGGTGTGTTCTCCACCTTGGTGCGGTTCTTCGGTTCTTTAGGCAGGTAAGAACACAATCACACTTAGGTGTGGAACAAAACAACAGTCTGAGTAACATGATCTCAGGCCTCATCCAAGATAGCACTTGAGCAATTCGATTGCAGTGAGCAAGTGAATCGACTCTGAATCAACTCACCTACAAGAAGTGAATCAAACGTGCAGAAATGCCATGTGGACGAAGAAAAAGAGAAAAGCTCTGGATGCAACACACAAAGTGTTCTAAAAAAAAAGTTAAAAACTAATTATATAAATCATTTACTTAACACCAGCTCTGTGTTCTATCTGATTTTTGTGATTCCTACACACACTTAGCAAAGCTTCATTTACTTATTTCCATTGCCATAATTATGAACCAACAAATGAGAACGTTATGAACAAGCCTCAGAAGTTGTTAAGATACATACGCTGGAGGTTTATTAAGAACAATGTCCACAATCTAAAACTCCAGAATAATAAGCAGGCCAGAGACAAACACAGCGAGATCAACATAAAGACAACCAAAGGACAAATCCAAAGAACAGCCTAAGGGCCAGGCTAGAGATTGATACCCAATAAATCCAGAGAGCAATCCAAACAGGTAAACACAAAAGCAATGTTAGAGTCATACAACAGCTCAGGAAACAAAGGCTCAGTACTTACGTGAAAAGCAACAATCAGCAAGACTTCGTAATGTGTGGGAGTGTCCATGTGCTTTATATATTATGGGAACAGGAAATGAGCAAGACAATAGAAGAAGTGTCCTTAGACTCTGGGGAAGGGGCGCCCTCTGGTGGCATGGAGGTCAACTGTCCTGAGCAGATGTGACAGGATGTGCTTACGAGGACATTTTGGTCCCTTTGGTTCATTAATTATGTGCAGTGTGAAATTAAACCAACCTAAGCAGCAAACATGCTAAACATAAATTCTGCTCAGAAAGCAGACTAATAGGTGTGAAAGCACCAGTAGGACCCTGGTAATATAGTCGCTTAAAACATAAGGCCCTGAGAACATAATGTTGTTTGCGAGAGTATTTAAAAGACAAAACACGGAATCCTTGAAACATAGGGTTCTTGGGATGCAGACGCTAATTCTTTTACTAGAAAATTTCAATAAGGAAACATTTGGCCTTAGGAATATATGTTAGGTTAGGTTCAACTTTATTGTCATTGTCAGAGTACGAGTACAGAGAAAACGAAATGCAGTATGTTGAATTTGGTAACAAAACAAATAAAATGCACATAATTTTCAACATAGTGACTTCAGTAAAGTTCTTATATTCTTAGCTACAGTCTATTTGGTACTAGCAAAATCCAACAAAGATGTTTTGTCAGGTTAGCTAAGTTAGCTAGATCTCACTAACATTTTGTAGTAAAATTGAATGAACTGGAAACTGCTACAGAATTCCCAGGATAGAGTTCCCGGATCCGATCCACTGCAACCCTGACTTGGATAAAGCAAATGAATGGAAACACCAAGTTGTTCTTCTTGTCCTTTAAAGAAATCGGTTGCGTCCCTCAAGCTTTTACATCCATCTCATTTTAATTACATCTTTATACAACATTTATGTTACACCTCTTCCTCTATTAGCCTCATTAAACTGAGAAGAAGGACAGACAGAGAAAATGAGAAGAGAAAGAAAGAGCGGAAGAAAGAGACGATGGTTAACCGCTGCTATTCATTTTGGCGCTAATGCGAGTAATTAGCGTGTGGCTCAACTTGATTAGCCTCTCTTTCTTGTGCCTAATTGAAAAGGCTCTCGCTGCATGTAATCGATATGGCACGGTTTAGAGTTTGCACAAACACACACACACACACACACACACACACATACACACACACAAACAAACAGCAACGCACTCATGAACAGACAGATTAAAAATTGCACATAGCATGAAAGCTTTTCAAAATGGCACTTAGCTGCTTCTTAGCTGTTTTTTAAAAACACTCTCCTAGCTGTTTTCTCTCTCTCTCTCTCTCTCTCTCTCTCTCTCTCTCTCTCTCTCATTCTTTGTTCCTCTCGTTTATTAAGTTGAACTCTTACAGTGCTGAACTAATGCAGGTCCATCTTTATCAGTAGCCACAATAAAAACTATTAGGGCTGAGCTGTATATCTTTTATTAATCGTTATTGCAATATTGATTTAAACTTACAGCGGACCATAAACTTCTTTACGTTGTTGATGTGTCCTGAGAGCATCATTGACTCTTTTCTTGGTCCGAATATCAATCACAGGATTGGAAATGACTTGACTCCAGTCATGACTCTAGCCGATAATCTGAAATAATGTTACCGAGAAAACGTGAGGAAATTTTTAACTAGCAAGAAGTAATATTAATAGATATGCAGCATTCCAAAATTTGGTAACTAACTGTAACTATAATCCTATCTACACAAATTTCTTAGAAAAAACACTCATCTGTCTTGTTTACCACAAGAAGCCAACTTCGACTTGAAGTAACATTAGCTAGCGTATTTTTGTTACCAGTGTCAGGTATTTCCCCGCTCAGCGCACTTAAGCAACCGGCAGTACGACAGCACACAGCTTTTGGGTTATATCTTTGTTTATGCTGCCACATATGTTTTTGTTTTGATTCATGTCCTGTCTCCACCCATGTCTTATCGTTGGTTGTCAACCAGGCTAGCACTAGCTATCAAAGCAAACAACATGTTAAAAAATTATCGTCTGCATAACGTCTAGAAAAGGGTTCAGCTAAATTATAAATGAACAAAATGTTAGCTTATTTCTTTCACTCCAGCACAACTAAAAATATTTAGTCAAATTTATCTAGGATTTCCTATTAAGCTCACAATAAACCAAATAAAAGATTATTAAACCTTATTCAAATTTTTAAAGATCCTTACTAAATTCACTTTTTAAATTCTTTCATTCTATTGGCAGATCATTTTTTGCTTCTTTCTAGAAATAAATGCTGAAAAATTAGCAAAATTATTTGACAATAAAACAAGTGTATGTCAAGTTGAAATGAATACAAATCGCTAGAATAAGATGAACAATGTTTAGTTTAACAATTTAGTTTAATCTTATAATAGGAAATACTAGCTAGATTTGACTGTATTCAAGGTATTTCCACTTGCTAAGATGACTTTTTTTTATACTTTTTATAGTGGAAAACTTTTATAGTGGTAACTGAGTAACTAAACCATTTTTTTTCGAGTGTAGGAGTTAGCTAGATTGGATTGTTGATGATTCGATGTGATCGAAAATGTGCCCAAGAGTAGCTTATTCAACGTAAACAAGACTACGTCATTGATTTTGTACGTTTTCTTTATAAAGGTCTGTTTCAGCCGTGGCGGCTCCACCATTTTTGTGCTAGCTATCAAAATAGATATAATACCGAGTGTGTTCACAGTATTTACATTGTTTCTTGAACTATTTGCAGCCAGGAACGCCTGTAACTATAAAATAAATTCCACGGACCCCCTCAGTACAGACTATCAAATGCGTCTAATGATATTGTGGCTATTTATTAGAGCCATAGAACTTTTTCTTCCTGAATTTTCCCCCAAAACATTAGGTTCAACTTGTCATTATTTATAGGCTACTTGTTTTTGAGTTATTGAATTTTGAATGAAACCCATTCAGTTAATGTGAGCAGTCAAACAAGCTGATACCTAAGTAAAACCCGTGATAACACAGTAATCATAGATTATTTCTTTTATAAAACAGCAACAAAAACAATATGATTAAAATCCAGTGTTCCATAAATAATAATTACAGATATCACTGATCCAAGGAACAGTAACGGTACCCAGTATCAATACCAACAAAAGATGATGGATCGGATATTGGAGAAAATATATCAGCTATCGGATCCTGTATCAAATATCAAAGATTGGAATTGGATTTGGAAAAAGAAATTTTTTTTTGGAACTGGAAATATTTACATGTAAAGAGGTTTGTCTGTTTTTTTGGTGGTTCGTAATTTCAATCAGTGAAACAATTTTTTTTAAAAATCACCACTTTGAGAATCACTGCTTTATATAATGATATAAACTGCTGTAAATGATATATCATGTAGAAAAAAAAAGATGTGCAAAATTCACCATCATTTATCAGTAGACTGCAGGTATGAAAAAAAAAATTTAAAGAATTTAAAAATTCTTATTACATTTTCATACTTTCCATCACCACATTATCTAAGGTTACCTGCTTAAATGAAAGAGAGAGCAATGTAGGCCAAATGATGAAGTGTGTGAGTGTGTGTGTGTGTGTGGGCACGTGTGTGTGTGTGAGTGAGAGAGAGATCATTGTTATAAACACACAATCTGCCTCATCATTCATCTACAAACAAATTTTGCAGGTACATGATGCTTTGCTGTTGCCAAGAGGAGATGTGTCAAGTTGTTAGCTCTCTGCAGGGTGTGTCTGTGTGTGTGTGTGTGTGTGTGTGCGACTCCACATGAGTTAGCTCACTCTCTCACTGCTTTGCTATTCATCATTTATCGTCTAATTAAAGACCTGAACCAGCCGATTAAAATTCTTACAAATTGCACCTCCTCTAATTATAGACATAACGATCCTAATCTGCCA
Organism: Pangasianodon hypophthalmus; assembly: GCF_027358585.1. Lineage (NCBI taxonomy): Eukaryota > Metazoa > Chordata > Actinopteri > Siluriformes > Pangasiidae > Pangasianodon > Pangasianodon hypophthalmus. The sequence goes on from NC_069723.1 coordinate 2,612,068, forward strand.
AAATGTCGCCTTTATTTTAGCATATCTGATAAACAGTCAGATCCTCTCTCATTCCAAGAGTTGGTGTTTGAATCAGTGAATCTTTTGGTCCTCCCAAGATTCACTCCTCTCTCATTCAGAGAATAACTCTTTGAATCAGTGAATCATTTTGATCATAGCTGGGATTCACTCCTGTCTCATTCAGAAAATCAGTATGTGACTCAGTGAATCTTTTGGTCATGGCTGAGATTCACTCCTGCCTCATCCAGAGAGTTGGTGTTTGATTCAGTGATTCTTGTGGTCATGGCTGAGATTCATTCCTGTCTCATTCAGAGAGTCAGTGTTTGAATCAGTGAATCTTTTGGTCCTCCCAAGATTCACTCCTCTCTCATTCAGAGAATAACTCTTTGAATCAGTGAATCTTTTGGTCATGGCTGAGATTCACTCCTGCCTCATCCAGAGAGTCAGTGTTTGAATCAATGATTCTTGTGGTCATGGCTGAGATTCATTCCTGTCTCATTCAGAGAATAACTCTCTGAATCAGTGAATCTTTTGGTCATAGCTGAGATTCACTCCTCATTCAGAAAATCAGCATGTGAATCAGTGATTCTTGTGGTCATGGCTGAGATTCATTCCTGTCTCATTCAGAGAGTCAGTGTTTGAATCAGTGAATCTTTCAGTTATAACAAGATTCATTCTTGTGTCATTCATCAGGTCAGTGTTTGAATCAGTTCTTCTCTCTCATTCAGCGGATCATTGTTTGAATCAGTGTATTTTAATTATACTGAGATTCATTCCTTTCTCATTCAGTGGGTCAGTGTTTGAATCATTCACTCTTATCTCTTTCATAGGGTCAGGGTTTGAATCTGAAATTTACTCCTCTCTCTCTCTCTCTCTCTCTCTCTCTCTCTCAGTGAGAGAGAGGTTTAATGAGCACTGTTTGGTTTAATTAGTCAGCTGGAGATTTCAAGCATTTCAGGGCATGAATTAATAGTCTGTCTTGGGCTGGGTGTTAAAATGATTCTTCATAAGATGGAAATATTATTACATCATGAAATAATACAAAATAGAAATTTTTGATTTTTTTTAGCTTGTTTATGCAACTCACACTGTTTGTTATTAGCTTTAGGAGCTGACATGATCAGACTGCACATTTGGGCAAATGAATCAATGACTGAATCATAGCGAATCATTTAACAGAATCAAATGAGTTGAATCACCGAAATGAATCAAAAATTTTATCTCTAATTGAAAGTAATTTTGTTAAACTGTACACAACTTAAACTGTATTTAAAGATGCCAACTGTGCTGCCATGGTAAGTGTAGAAAAAAAAAAAAAAAAACGTGAGTAAGCCATGTTGGTTGCAGATTATCTTACATTTTTTGTCAGGAAGTTATCTCATGAAGGTCAACAAGCTATCAAAACAAATCAAAGACAAAGTTCTGTAAAACTATCAATCAGGGTGATCGCTTGCTACTTTTTAATAAAACAACATCCCAAAGGTGATGCTTGGTGTGATGCTACCACCACCATGTGTGGAAGACTTCAAGGGGGTGAATACTTATGCAAGACACTGCAAGTAATGTAAAACATATTTCACTTAAAAATGCTCATGTTGTAGTAATGACCAAAAAGCTACTCACTCAAGATTCATTAACTTTATGCTCAAAGTTAGCCGTGCTAGGATTTATGGGTAAAATGCTCCGGTGATTGACAGCTCTCTCTCTTAAACGAGTGTGAAGCCAGCTCTATTGTGTCACCCGGAGTTTTCCTCTCCATCCATCATGCAATCCCTCGCTGCTTGTTTATATGAATAACACACTCCTATCAATCCCGTCAAGGCTCGTATCAATCCCACGCTGCCCTGCAAGACAACTGAGCCGTTTCATTCCTAAAACTCCGATCGTGAGCTCGAGTCAACACGCTCGGTTTGAGTTTAGATCACATGACGTATTTTATTCCCTACAGCGCTGGGGTCTCTTACGGAAAAGTCACGAATGTAGGTTTTAGACACTTCACATGTTATGTTTCACATGTAGTGTGTGTATTTTTCCACATGATATTTTTTATAGAATTTGTTTTTTGTAATATAATGTAAATTTTTCACATGTAGTGAACATTTTTGCTAATTTTTTATTCTTTTATTTATTTGTATTATTTTTCATATATGTGTGCATTTTAATGTTTAGATTTTTCACATGTAGTACAAATGTATTGTTATTTGTTCTTATTTATTTATTTATTTATTTATTTATTTTTACTGTCTTTATTTTAATGTGTACATTTTATATGCTTTTTTCACATGAGGTACACATTATTTATTTATTTATTTATTTACTTACTTACTTACTTAGTTACTTAATTTTTTATTCATTTATTTACTCATTTATTTATTTTTACTATTTGTATTTTAATGTGTACATTTTACATGGTTTTTTCACATGTAGTGAACATTTATTTATTTATTTATTTATTTTTACTATTTGTATTTTAATGTGTACATTTTACATGGTTTTTTCATATGTAGTGAACATTTTATTATTATTTATTTATTTATTTATTTATTGAACTTTATTTATTTATTAACTTTTTTATTTTTCCACATTTTCATTTTTCACATATAGCGATTTTATTTTTTCACATTACTTTTATATTACTTTTTCACACATAGTGAATGAGTTTTTATTCTTTTTAATTTTACGTCATTTTTTTTCCACATGTATGCATATGTTACTATTTTTAACGTTCTAATTTTTCACATGTATAGCATGGGTTTTTATTTTTCCACATGCTATGTTACATGATGTCACATGAGGCATAACATGTTGAAACAACTCTTTGACATGTTTTTCCACGTGTGATCACATTATCACACACTTAATCACACGTGAAGAGATGAATACACACTCGCAGATGAAGCGCTGCTCTTACATTTGTTCGTATTGTTAAATAAAAAAAATGAAACGACTACGATTGTAACTCACAAAAACTGTGCAAAAAACGGTGTGCACAGCAGATGTGACTTATAAAATGGTACCAAACACACACACACACACACACACACACACACAGTCCCATGGGCGATAGTAATGGGTGGTTTAAGCAGTGAAGCTAGACCATGCGCTAGTCCATTACTCTTCCTACACTCAGTGGGACAATCAGTCAACAAAACAGCAGCTAAAACTAGCACAGTGCTATCATTAAGGGGAGCGGATCTGTTAGCGGATCTGTTAGCAGATCTGTTAGCGTCTGTTTTTCGTTGGATTTTGTACGTAATTGTGCATTGTACGTGCTTGTTTTCCTTCTGTGTAATGAACCTGCAACGATGGTGGGCTGAAATCTTGAAGATTTGGGCAGAGTGCAGATATTTAAAGAGGCTTACCACTATAAATTCATTAGCAAACAAATTGGGAAAAATAACTAGCCTGAAGTGTTCTAACAGACCCCAAGTGGGGAATTCGTTTACAGTTTGTCTTGTATGTTGCTCATTTTGATGTCTAAGCTAGCTCACTGTACTGATATTACAACTAGCAAACCAACGGGAGTGAGCGAAGTGATGGCATAAACCAAGGCTGCTAACACTAGCTACATTTCATAACAATTTATTGACTGTATGATTTTAGCGAACACACAAAGTTGCGTGTTAATTTTAGCCAGTCACGTGTTTTTAAATGAACTCATCAGCTCGCAGTAATGAGCAGTAAATGATAGCTCAGTCAGTCATGACTCAAAGCACTAAAATCTTACACTATGTGAAAATTTTATGACTACAATTTAATTAATAACGCTGTATTTACCACTTTGAGTTAGCCAATGCGCCATCTTGTTGCACTGCAGGTACAGTATATCACGGTATGCGTTACTATAGTAACAACTCATTCCCAGGGACTTGTAAAGTAGATAACTTAATCTAAGCCTAACAATAAATGGATTTTAGAAACTGTCTTGTTTCAGAAAGAAAACGTATAATTGTTGATATGGTGAATTCTTTCGCAAGGAGACGTTTGTTAAACATTTTCTCCGTTTTCAGATATCTTTCAGATAAAGAAGTTTACGGTTTTTCAGTAACATGACAAGCTCTGTATTTTTCTCTCATTAACTTCAATAATGTAATCTCACATATAATCTGTCTATAACGTAACTCGCTTTGTGGACGTTCCGCAACTTTAAAAGTAACTATAAATGGATAAATAGTATTATGAATTGTTCTTTACTAAATAAAACATTGTAATGACAAATTGAGGAGCAATTTTGTTGGCTTAACTGCTGTGCTTTAAGATGAATCATACACTTTCTTTGTTAACTAGGTGACATATGTTCAGATAACAATAATTGTCGTACTTTTTATTACAGTTTCGAAGATGATTGTGACTTTACGGTAAAACTTTCGACTTTTGCCTGTCAGCATTTTAACCGTAAACCTCAGAAGTGTCATTTAAGATTCAGCTTTTATCTTTGGTGTGTTATCACTGCTACTGCAATGTGTGTGACATTTATTGTCATCCGCTCACTTTCAGAGAAGAGAAGAAAGGACAAAAACATGACTGGAGGACAAATGGGGGAGAGAAAAGAAGGGAAAAAACACAAATGAAAGGAAGAAAGAAGCCGCCAATCAAACCCAGCATCCGTATCGGCATTTTAACACACACGCACACACACACACACACACACACACACACACAGATCCAGAAACACAATCTCTTACTCTCGCTCCATAAATCTCTCGCTCTATTTTTTCCTCCACTCAGATAGAAGAGGTTTCGCTTTCTAGCTCTGTCACTCAGAACAGATCAATCTCTCCTCTGTTTCGGTCCATGGAGATTTTCTGTTCTCTTTACTCAGTCACTCACTCACTCACACACACACACACACACACTCAAATATGAAGGTGCCAAACTGTGCTTTTTTGTAGATTGCATCTTTTACTTGGGAAGGTGGATGTACGTTTAAGACTATGCGGTTCTTAAATTTATTATTTTATTTTAAGATGTGCCCTTGAGGAAACTGTTTGGCTTAGTTTGTTGTTTGTTTTTCATTTTAAATAAAAGTTGCATTTTTTTAAGTTAAAAAAGCAACTTTTCTTGTGGGGACCAGCCAAATGACACTACAAGGTCAAAACTGTCAGATATTCCTATCTATCTATCTATCTATCTATCTATCTGTCCATCTATCTATCTATCTATCTATCTGTCTGTCTGTCTGTCTGTCTGTCTATCTATCTATCCTAGGTGAGAAGAGGAGGTTGTGTTTACTCTGATAATGTAACAAGGCTAATAAACATAATTTAATCAATTTGTGTGTGTGTGTGTGTGTGTGTGTGTGTGAGAGAGAGAGAGAGAGAGAGAGAGAGAGGTCAGTGCTCAGTAAACTATGGACTGATGCTTCATACATGCAAGAATTACAAATAACAGTTAAACAACAACAAAGAGAGACGAACAGAGAGAGAGAGAGACGTGCAGTGAGTTGTTTCTGTGATTGTGTGTAAGAGTGGACATGGTGAGATCTGACACACACTAACAGTTTGCCCGCAGGCTGTGTGTGTGTGTGTGTGTGTGTGTGTCATAATTAATTGGGATGTTCTGTCATATTCACTCCCACACAGCACATTCGTCCAGCACATGGTGTCACACACACACACACACACACACACACATTCTTGTAAATGTGGCATTATGAGGACGCATTACGAGGACCGTAAAAGCTAGAAATGCTCTTAAACACCTAAATGTCTATCTAAAAAGAACTTTAGATTTTTAAAGGAATATCTTGTTTAAAGGAGGTCCCCACAATGTTGGTGTGGGAGTAGGTCCCCATAAAAAAAGATGAACACACACGAACAAACACACATTCACAGATGAAATGCCACTCCATTGCTATTCAAAATTAATGTAAATGTTTGATGCTGGAAATTCACTCCATGGGGTTTTAAGTTCCTGGGAGTGCAGATGAGTTCTTTCTCACTTCAGTGCTGCCATAGCAACGACTAGCAATGCTAACAGAGATGTCATTAACATGATATCCTGTATTTCTGCAGTGTCTCACCACTGGAGATGAGAAAATCTTCATTATTATTACAAAAGTGCTCAGCAAAATGTTCAGCAAGTTTACTCGGAGTCTACTGAAGTGCAGTTGATCGCATGTCTCGGAAGATAAAAAAATAAACAACTCCTTTTAGTTACGATTAGCTAGCAAGCGTCTGGAATTCATCTCGTGTTACATGTACACGTAGCCTCTCCTCCTAGAATCTACGGTAGGAGTTTGAGTTCATCCACTTCAGATAATTAGCTAGCTAGCTAACTCCATCAACTCATTCTACTTACCAAGTTATGACGAGTTGTATAAGGAATAAAACACTCAGAATTGTGCGGTTATAGATAAATAATGAACAATACGGTGGTGAGATGCAGCGGAGTTACTGTTACAACCCAGATGTTGATTATTTTCCTACAACAGCACGTCCAAACATGTTTAATTCCTCTTATACCACAGCAATTTGCCACAGATTACATTTTTTAAAATATTTTTTAATAAATAAAAGGAATGACATAGTTTGTTTTTTATTTCCGATGTAATTTTCAGCCCTTTACAGTTATATTTAATGTTTTGGAACATCCACGAAGCAAGTTAGTTCTTGTTACATTTGTAGTACAGCAGCTATAAAGAGTCATTCCTTCACCAACCACTATTTTTTTCACAGCTTGTGATGTTACCGAGAAAACGTAACGCGAAAACTCCTTTGTCCTGAAAATGTCAGAAAACTTAATGTTACATCTTTACGTCTAACTGTTACAAAGTGCTGACACTGGAGATTCCTTCCATAAATGTTAAATAAACATTAAAAACTTACGCGCATTTTTAAAATCTGTTTATGTGGAGTGTCCGCCTTACAAGTCCCTGTGAATGAGCTGTTACTATAGAAACGATTACGTATCAGAAAGAGTGTATTAATATAAACCTGTGATTTGCAGCTGCACTACTGTCAGAGCTGCTGTTCTAGAAAATTCATTAACACCTTCTGACCAATCAGAATCCAAAAGCAATGTGGTAAATGTTATTTTATATATAGTGTATACATGTGTGTGTGTGTGTGTGTGTGAGAGAGAGAGAAAGAGAGAGAGAGAGAGAGACAGAGATTCAGCACAGTGTAGTCAGTGTATATCCTCATCATTCAGAGCCGAAAAGATGTAGCACCTTCCACACACATACGCACACACACACACACACACAATCATTTTGACATGTGAAAGTGTTTGTGTGTGCCTGCCCACTGACATTTGTCCAGGTGAAGGACAACAAAAAGAAACGGACATTAATTCTGGTGTGTGTGTGTGTGTGTGTGTGTGTACGTGTGTGTGTGTGTGTGTGTGTGTGTGTGTGGTTGATTAAACTAATTCATATCCTGGGATGGCCACCATATGCTCTAGTTTAATTTTGACAGATGAATTTGGTTAAACGGACGTGTGTGTGTGTGTGTGTGTGTGTGTGTGTGTGTGTGTGTGTATATACAGCAGATGTGGAGGCAGGCGCTCTTAGCTATGCTCAACTAACACTAAGTCATTGTTATTCATTAAACAGCTAGACACACTTCTATACACTAACACACACACACACACACACAGTTAGTAGGTTTGCTACAAGGCTCACTAACTGTGAAATTATTGCCATTAATTACATTTCAGTCTAAATACTAACACACATACTTGTTATGTCATAATGAGTAACTTTTGAAATTGACACATTTAGCATGCATTAGGGTATCGCTACGCAAATGTGCTTGCCAGGTGCTAATTAGCTGACTTAGCATGTTGGCTAAGAGGCTAAAATCATTTTATTTGCATCACAAATTGTGATAATCATTATCTTTCAGTAAAATTAGGACTGAAGGAGCTCATACCCATTATTACTGGTTTTATTATTATCATTATTATTATTATTATTATTAGGTTGGTTTGACTTTTTTTTTTTTTATTTCCCCAAGAAAAAACTAAACTGAACTTTGCATATGTAAAGATCACAGAGCCAATCACAACACAGCATGTAGCTCCACTGAACCACTCACAACACAACATACACACCACATAGCTGTAACAAATGGTACTGCAAGATACTTGTAGAAAAACGCATTTCATAATACGGTTTGTACTCCGACTCACAACTCCGACAATGTAATTATTCACTGCTGTTATCGTCAGCTCTGATGCTAATCAGCTAACTTTAGCTAGCTAACTAAATGTGAGCGTGGAGAAGTAACGCTAAAACCTGATCGCTTGCGGTGTGTGTGTTTTTTATTACCCAGCTTGTGCCCTTTGTACATTTTGTTATCAGATCTGTGTATTTTGTTGGATTTTATTTAATTTAATTTAGTCGACTGGATTACTCCCATTATAACCCAACTTCTTTCTAAATTTCAGAAAACGTCCGCCAAATTATTATACCCAATTTTTCCTGACGGGTAATTACTATTATAGCATGACTCGTAGCACCTCAAGAACATTTTGAGTATGTTTTATTTTTAAACAGAATTGCTTTGAAGGAGCTTTAAAGCTAGCTAGCTAAAACACTAGTTTTTCTGCGTTAACTCTCAGTTCTGAAACCCATGCTTGTAAGCTAGCTAACTTTAGCTAGCTAAATAGAGAACTTAACTTACACACCTGATCATTTGCAGTGTGTGTATTTTTATTACCTGACTTGTTAAATCTGTCAGTTGGCTAGCTTGCTGCCCTCGAGGCCAAACTTCTTTCTAAATGATGTACGTGTCCAAAACCCTGACACCTCTGACTCACAGGAACACAATCGCTTTAAGTGTGTTTTATTTTTAACCAAAAATGCTTTAAAGTTTGACGCTCGTTCTAGGAGGAAGACTTGACTATGACCGGCTGACACGGCAGTTTATTAGCACACGTTCAGGTATGGAGTCGCTGCAGTGTCCGGTGTGAGGCCATGTCAGTCAAGAAAACGTGAGAAACCAAAATCTGTGCTGTCAAAGTTGCCAAAGGCATGACTTGCTCAGTGTGCTTTATACGAAGAGGTAGTTTGTCAAGAGCCAAAGGGCTCATGAGGTTTTTCTTCAGACTGCGCTCTGCGTTACAGATGTTTTTGCATGACCAGCACTCTCCCTAGGCAAGTTTTCTTGATGATCCAGTACAGCTGGTAAAATTAGCCGACCTGGCAGCTTTATTCTGAGCTAAATACGGCACTGTGGGGACTCTCTCTAACAAGTTTTGACGTGTCTGACAAAAATCACTGTTATGAACTGGATTTTTTTTTGTCACTAAAATTAGCGAAAGTGATGTTTCAGCTTTCCCAAGTTTGGAGAACCATCTGGGGCACATGATGCTGCTGTTCGTGAAGAGATTTTAGACCGAAATAGAGAACTGTCGATGTGCTAAAAATACTCGAGTTATCAACTTAACAAGTCTAAACAGCTGTTACTGTTGAATTTCTGGATCCAGAGACAGAGAGACTGCACCAGTGCTGTCATTAAAGGCTTCTATTGCTACCTAATATTGTCTTTTATTCATCATACACGCTGTATATCAAGATCAACGTACAACGAAATTGTGGTGTGATGAAGCGGAGTTACTGTTACCACCACCGATTACAAATTTTATTTGTTAAAGAATGACAAGTCATATTTTTATCCCTTTATAGTTACGTTTAATGTTGTAGTACTCTCGCAAAAAAACAAGTTAGTTCCTGGTCTCACGTACGTTATCACGTTACCGAGAAACTGCAAAACGTAAACACCGACGATTACAAAATGCTGAGACTGGAGACTCATTCCATAAACATCTCTTTACAGAAAACGTCACCATAGCAACAATCGAAGGCACATGGTTAGCGAGCTAGCTACTTTTATGTCAGCTAATGTAAAGGAATTTAGTCCAATTTGATATGCTGCATTGCGAATGTTGTTTTATTTTTTAAAAGAATGGAAAATTTTTCAATTCAGATCATCTTTGCTTTATGAATCCCCCCATCCCCCAATCCCCCCCACCCCACCCCCAAGGTTGCCATTATGTTCAGCCTAGAAACGCTATTTTATTTTTCCTATAATGAGCAGTTGGCCATTTTTTTATTACCCGTATCGCTTTTCTCCATCTCTCTCTCTCACGCTCTCAGAGGGTTCTATCTCTCTCCTATCCAATCCTTTCCCCCTACGTTCTCCTCTCCACATCCACATCCACACACACACACACACACACACACTGCTCATCCATAATGCACAGAGGAACAGGAACTTTGATCTTCTGGCTGACTCCCCTTGGAGGCAATGGCAAAGGAGAAATCCAGAAATAACAGCATGAAGCACAAAAGAGAGCGAGAAAAAAGTGTGTGTGTGTGTGGATATGGGCGGGTGTGTAAGAGAGGAAGAAAGAGCAATAGGGAGCGAGAGAGAAGTGTTTCATGTTTCATATAGACTGAGAATGGAGACTGTTCTCTTTTTAATAGCTTGAGTGCCATTACAGAGAGAGACAGAGAGAGAGAGAGAGAGAGAGAGAGAGAGAGAGACGTTAGGACTGAAGATTTGCCAGGCATGATTGAGTCGATCTACAAGGATTTACACACACACACACACACACACACATCATATTACGCCTTCCATTGACATAATTATTAATTCAGCTAATTAATGCTGTGCTACATCTAACCCTAACCTTGATCTCAGTAACCAAAAGGAAATATTTTGGCACTTTTATGGGAATAAAAAAAACAGTTTTCCTCATGGGGACCTGCCAAATGTCCCCACAAGGTCATGAGTGTCAGATGTTCCTATCTTTATGGGAATATTTGGTCCCCACTAAGGTATAAAAACATGATTCCCCCCCCCAACACACACACACACACACAGAGAAAGAGAGAGAGACACACACACATAGACACATACACAGATACACACACACACTTATGGGTGTCACAGAAACCTGTTTAATTATTTCATTAAAAAGGAACATTTCAGAAACAGTAAACGTTCTCAGCGTGTGTTTTGGTCTGTTTATTGAAGCCCACAGCTAATACATTGTTTGTCCTCTGATCTGGGAACCTGTCCAAGTGTGTGTGCGTGTTTGGGAGGGATCATGTTTTTATACCCTAGTGGGGACCAAATGTTCCCATAAGGATAGGAACATCTGACATTCATGATCTTGTGGGGACATTTGGCAGGTACCCGTAAGAACTGTTTTTTTTTTTTTGTGCCAAAATATTTCCTTTTGGTTACTGAGATCAAGGTTAGGGTTAGATGTAGCACAGCATTAATTAGCCGCATTAATAATTATGTGAGTGGAAGGTCCTCGTAAGTGTAATATGACGTGTGTGTGTGTGTGTGTGTGTGTGTGGAAATCCTTGAAGGTTGACTCAATCGTGCGTGTTTTTATATCCCAGTGGGAACCAAATATCCCCACAAGGCTAGGAATATCTGACGGTTTCAACCTTGTGGGGGCGTTTGGCAGGTCCTCATGAGGAAAACTGTTTTTTTAAACAAGCTTTTATTAAAATAAATTAAAGAGTTAAGATAAAGATTAGATTTAGGTGTAGCATAGCATTAATTTATTTGCTTTAATTAGATAAATGGAAGGTCCTCATAAGTAAGACAAACATGTTTGTGTGTGTGTGTGTTTGTGTGTGTTCAGCAACATGCCGCATGACAATGCATTCCTGTACTGCTTTATGTGTCGTAGCATGTGTGCGCTTGTTTTATTGCCAGCTCATGAGCTTTATGTGTGTAAATGTGTGTGAAGGCTAAGCAGTCCAGATGGGTCCAGATGGCAGTGTGTGTGTGTGTGTGTGTGTGTGTATATACATAAAGGTGCTGGAAAGACTCTAAGCCAGTGTGTTTTGTATCTCTGCTACAAGCGCTAGCACTTCCTGGCGTATGCAACACAGCCGATGGCCCCGGGGTGGCACTGGATGATGCGACCCTCAAATCCTGCCACACGTCTGTTCGCCTGCCGTCCTGCCTCATTAAACCATGCTGCTCATCGGTTGCTGTTGGTTGTCCGCTCTTCAGCCCCCCCCCCTCCATCCCCTAACAGCAAACACAGTGCAGGAGCGCATGACAAAATGTCAAAAATAAAGCAATGTTTGCAGGCAATCAAACTCCGCCTGCTTTTTTTTTTTTTAAAACTCCCCTCACTGTCATGCCTTTTCTTTTCAAATGTCTTCCTAATGAACTCGCGCCAAAAAGATTCAGTCAAAGCCTTGATCTGCAAATTGCATGTTACGTTGTTAGGTCAGGGCTGCCACTTCTTTTGTGTGTGCGAGTGTGTGTAGTCCTAAACACAGTGCAGTGGACAGATTTAATACAGCTTTTTAAGGACTCATACTGTATTCTTTGTTAATGGCGCCATCATGTGGTCATACACAGTAAACAACTGATTATAGAATAAAGCAGAGCAAAACAAAGTAGTGGCTTCTACCGTTTTCAGAGGCAAAGAGAGACCAGTGAGACTCAGGTGGTGTATAGGTGCCAAAAGATTTGTGACACAGGTAGGGCTCAGGGAAAGGGGTGGAAGGAGGGGTTGTGTTGGCAGGAGTGCTCTGTAGGGGTGAGAAAAGATGGGTGTGTGAAAAAGGGCTTCCGTTTAGGGATAAAAAGAGCTGCAGGTGTCCCACTAATACATCTGTGTGAAAAGAGTGTGTATGTGTGTGTAGAAGAGTATGTGAGAGAGAGAGAATGTGTGTGTGTGTGTGTGTCACTTGTCATTACACTTAGGAGGACCTTCCATTGACATAATTATTAATGTGGCTAATTAATTCTGTGCTACATCTAACCCTAACCTTGATCTCAGTAACAGAAATACTTTTGGCACTTTTAGAAAAAAGTCATGGGGACCTGCCAAACGTCCCCACAAGGTCATGACTGTCAGATATTCCTATCCTTATATTTGGTCCCCACTAAGGTATAAAAACAAGAGAAAGAGAGAATGTGTGTGTGTGTGTAGAAGAGTATGTGTGAGAATGTGTGTGTAAAAGCATGTGTGTGGGTAAAAGAGCGAGTGAGAGAGAGACAGAATATGTGTGTGTGTGTGTGTGTGTGTGTGTGTGTGTATGTGTGTGTAAAATAGTATGGGTATGAAAGAGAATGTGTATGTAAAAGTGTGTGTGTTTGTCAGTTACACCACGTTTTCAATCAATTAACTAATTATTCTGCACTAATTACTGTATCTAAGTGATTAACTCACTGATTAATAGAGGCCAATATCAATCAGTGCTGAAATCAGCTACAGAATATGCTAGAGCCAGAGATAAAAATCAGGAACAGAACAGAATCTGGACAATTCTGTACTGTACAGCATCTGAAAGCACCAAGACTCAGTTCAGTACCTGAGAAGGGTCAAGACCTTGGAATGGAACCGAGTCTCGGGAAGAGTCCTAGAGCATCAAGTCCTAAATATGAAAAACCAAATAAGGACCCTAGAAAGGATCCTAAAGGGTGAACGGTCAGTTTAGAAGTTCAGCAAAAGTTCAAGAGAGTGTGAAGTCAGTCCAGAACCTTAGGAAGATTCCTACAATGTCAGCGGTCAGTCGAGGACCTCCAGAAAGAGTCCAAAAGATCAATGCAGAACCTCAGGTTGGGTCAAATATTAGTTCAGATCTCCAGGGGCCAAGAGGCCAAGATCAGACCAGAAAAGGGTGAACATCAGTCCAAAACCTTAAACGAGGTCAAAGTCCATTTCAGAACCACAGGAACATACTGTACCTAAAAAGTGGAAGGTCTGTTAAGAACCTCAGTACACATCCTAAATGATTTAAGGTCAGTTCCAAACATTATTGGGAAAGGGGAAATATGAGATCAGGATCCCAAAAAAAGGTCAAAGCTTAGTTGGTTAAGGATCAAAAAGTCCAGTGTCAGTGCAGAACCTCAGGATGGGTCTTAAAGGATTGAAGATCAGTTCACAGCTGTAAGGCTCAGGCCCGAAAAACCGCAAATTTAATAGGCAGATCTGGACCTGGTCCTGAAGGGTCTAAAACATCAAACTAGAATCTCAGAATAGACCTAAAGGGTCAAAGAAAATGTGTCTTTTATTGTGTCCTAAAGGGTCAAAGTTCCTGATAAGAACCACAGTACAGGTTCGAAATATTTAGGGATCAATCCAGAACATTAGAAAGAGTCCTAAAGGCAAAGCTCAAATCTGAACAACAGGAAGAGTCCTAAAGAGTCGAAGGTTATTTCAGAACCTTCTAAAGAGTCAGCAGGCCATCAAGAACCTCATAAAGGGTCAGTGTAGAACCTTGGAATGGGTCTTCGAAGGTCAAAGGTCTGATAAGAACATGAGAAGTCATTAATGGCTCCTTATGGCTAAAATGTACAAAAGAGGCAAAGGTTTGTTCCACATAGGAAGAACCTGTGTATCCTTCTACAAGCCTCAAGGTGCACTTTAAGAATTGAAACATCTTTAAAGATGGTGGACTTTGAGTGACATCCAGACTAAAGGATGTAGAATTGAATGACGAGGCAGCAGTTAGCGTACTGGTATACACCCACTGCCTGAGATCATTGAGATACTCAGAAACACTACTGCAAGTGTCCACAAGGGGGTGGTGTTACTGCGTTTTTGAAAGAAATGTGTTATTTATTGTGCACGTCAAATTGTGCTTTAGTGTGGTTCTGAAAGGATCGTGGCTACACACCTGTACAGGTTGAATATAAAAGCACAATTCAACGATTGCAAATTAATCAATTCAATTCAGTTTCGTTTTCAACACTTTAAAAAGAAACATATAATTAATACCAGCAATGTGGATTATTTACCCTTTCATGCTTCTCTTTAAAATGTCTTTGGATGAGAAACTAAAAGTAGACAGACTAATTAGACATTGTTCAATCAAAGTGCTAATTACACAAAAGGATAACAAGAGGACAACAATGTTTTTTTGTTTGAATGAAATGTTCTGTTTTCTGTTTAGCATATTTGGAATTTTTAGGAAGTCAGTAGAGCATTACAGGCTTAAAACACTTAAAAAATTAGAAATCACGAATGAAACGTTGTGAAAAAAGGGCTGCTGGGAGTATTTCCCCTTGCGAGTTATTTCTTTTCAACCACACCAGCTGTGTGTTTGTCTGGCGCTTATTTGATGATATCATCTTGTTGCAACTCTTCAGAAGTGCGGTTGATAGGAACACCGATAAAACTTCATTTATTTAATTTTTTAGTAGTTCTGTGTAAGTTGTATGAACATGATTTCATAAGCCAAACCGAACTAAAGATTGCCACCAGATTTACAAAAGTTTCACTCATTCTATTCCTATTCATGTGTTTGTTCATAAATGGCAAGCCATAAATGACCGAGTGGAATCACAACACAACTGATTAGCCACACCCATGAACCTCCATAAATGGCAAAGCTTACAGAGAGCTGAAAATGGCGACTAAACGGTAAAAGTGTGGCATGCGCTAAATCTTCCAGTGCTACTGCTCAGCCATCACAATGTCTAGGCTACATAGACACACATTCTCCTTCTCCTCGTTCTCCTTTTACAGTTCGCCAGTAGTTTTGTCGTAATTGAATGGCTAGTCTTATTTGACTTGTTGATAAAATCGGAGTAACTCGTCACCAATTATACAATTTGAAGGCAATGAATCAAGGTACATATTAGTGAGTCTACGTGTACATAAATTTAGACAAACTCTGGAGCAAAATGCAGGAAGCGTTTTTTTTTTTTTTTTCTGAACGAACTAGATTATCATGAATACCACATTTCATGTATAAACGTTCTTGCAAATGATTTATGGCTAAATTTGTTTGTATCCAGTTTGAAAAATGACGCCTGTTGTAATTACATAAATACTGTAATAGGTGCATTAGATCCTCCCCCCAAGCCCAAGACAGATTTATAAATGTATTTATGAATGTGGATCTGAGCTGCTATAAACTCTGACAGAAGACTTTTCTCGCTAGCACCAGATGTTTTGACTTCACTGCTGTCGAGCTGTTTTAACTCTGATAAAGTTGAGGATAAACACGCTGCACAGACGCACACACTGTGAATAAAGAAATGCAGTCGATTGTATATCGACTTGCATCTGAGTTTTTTTTTTTTATTACACCGTCCACCCGTGTATAAGTACACTGACAAAGTGAAACTCAAAATGATTCGAAAACTGAAACCTGAAAACGACAATTTACTGTAAAACAAAATATACAGTAAAAAAGAAATCAAAATTTTGACATGAACATGATTCAGAAAGACGTACATAAATATGTAATAATTAAAGCGACAAATAAATTGACAAATTTAAATACAGAATACAGAACCAGTCTGCTCTGACAGTTACCATAATTTACATTTTTTTAATATCTTTTTTATATTTTACATTAAGCATTTAAGAAATTTTGCCCCAAACAAACAAACAAACAAAATTCTAGGTTGAAATTTTGCCAACTTTGTAAATTTTGCCAACTTGTTAACTTTGTAGTTCACTGATAAAATAAAAATGCTGCTTGATTTTCACTTAAATTTTGTGATAAATTTTGCAATAAATTTTGCATTTCATCACTGAAGTCCAAAAGTTAGCAAGTTAGCAAAATGTATCACAAAATTGAATTTGTCCACCAGCTCATTCTTTCTAAGAAAATTACACTTGAGAATTTTGCAGACAAGAAATTTTTGAAAAAATTTTGATACATTTTGCTAACTTGCTAACTCTTCAGTGATAAAATGCAAAATTTATCACAAAATTTAAATCATCCACCAGCCTCATGCACTTTCTAGGAAAATTAAGCAGCATTTTTAAACAATTTTACTTGTTAAAATATTTTCTTTCAAGTGGAACGAAAAATTCCACTTACCTCAAATGTACTCAGTAAGGCATATTTAGTTTCCAAATGTCATTTCTTTAGCTTTAGCACTAAAACTATGAGATTAACATAGCTGACAAGTCATGGTATCATTTAGCATCATGCTAACTGCATGTTGAAATCATTACACTACAGAATAAATTGATAGTTAAACTTTCTACATACATAAAAGTCAGACACCACATGTTTTGGTATACAGTTAGCACAATGCTAATAAACCTCCATTACTAGCGTTGGATCTCCAAATATAAAACTAAAGAAGTAAGATTTGGATGCACACCACGTCTTGTTCAAGTAATTATATTTGAAAGTGGAATCGAAAAGGATAATTTGCTTCACTGGCAAAACTTTCCTTTGAAAGTAAAAGCAGAATTTGATCCCAAACTTGAAGAAAAGACTGCTAAAAAGGTAGCATCGAGACAGTATTGCTAAATTTAACTGTTTTTGTTCTGAAGGTGACATTTGTTACACTAAAATAAAACATGGAAGAAATATTACACAATTTACACAAAGCATGATTTGAGTCTAAGTCAAAAAAACTATCGATCTTTAAAAAAGCTACATTTGAAATTCACACGAATTTGTAATTTTTTTTCAAAGAAAACTGAGGTTACACTAGAGCTTTATGTGCTTGAGACGCTAGTGGCAGATTTGTGTCAAAAGTGAGGTGTGAATCAAATAAAGTTAATTGAACCTAAAAATCGAAACACTCGACTAAATAAAGAGACATTCTTTGTGTTTTTGTTTCGCTAATCAGAAACGGTCTTCGCGTGTTCCCTCATTGTTTGCTCAAAAATTACTTTTTCGCTTGTGCAGCTGCAGTCTTCCGTTATGATTGTGAGAAATTTAAACCAACCTACACTTACTGTCTGTGCATATGCTAGTTAGCTAGAGCTAGCAGCTGATTTAGAAGGCAAAAAAACATAACAATAGCACATCTGAGTGGCACAAAAGAAGGGCATTCACCTTATTATCAGGAGATCGAGAGTTCGAATCCTGACAACACCACCGCTAGCTGTAACCTTATAGCTGATGTTTACCACAGAAACACTGGCGCTAATATCACCTTCACTCGCAATGGAAAGATTTTTCACCTCATCTTTGCTAACGGTGCAAAGACTAAACTTTTGTTAATAAATTGTTTGAGAACTTTTGAAGAATTCAGCACTGAATAAAGGCTATAAATTTACTATGGAAGAATTCTTTCACAGCTATATGGCTAAGGTAACATTACCGGATGTTAGCGTTGATGTTAGTGTTTTATATTTACTGCATTTCAGTTCATTTTCATTCATTGCTTTGCAAAATTGCACAAGTGAAAGAGTTAGCAACACCGTTATCACTGATAGCATCCTTCGCTAATGTTAGCTAGCTGTATTTGCAGTGAGAATGTGAGTGTTTTGGTTTGTTCAGGGTTAAATGTAGTCAAAAGCAAGGTGGTGGTCAGAGCGAGACGCTCCAGATGAATGAAATTTGCGCTGGTTAGCTTCAGAGTCTGTCTGATAAGCTTCATTGACACAGCGTCTCGATTAACATTTCCACTCACTGCGATTGTAGTTTATTTGCCCCAGAAATTCTACTTGTGCTAATAATTCAATTTCAATAAACAATACACAGAAGGTTTAGCAAAAATAGTTCCTTACAAGTGAACAGGAAGTAGAGAACACTTTAACAAAGGCACAAGATCGAACTAAGCTAATTGAATGCAAGCTAATTTAAAAAGTCTTGAGCCTTTCTAAATTGATTTTTTTTTCCTTTTCAGTTTCTTTCAAATTATAATTATGAATACTTCTGACACAAATCATATCTCTCATCCCATAAGTATTCAGCATTCTAAAGTTAGCTGAAGGGTTTGCCAAATTTGGAAATCCAATTAGCCCTTATGTGCCATTTGTTTTAGAATGACCCGTTTTAATCTGTTACTAAAAGTGGAACAATACAAAAAATATTTGCACCAATTTCTCTAATACTACTTTTATACATTTCCTCTGGAAAAACTGGAACAGTTGTTTTAAAAATATATATTTATTCTGCAGAGACGTGATCTTTGTGACATAGGCATCAGCAATCACCTGAACATAATTTAATCTAAAAGAGAGTAATATGAAAAGATTTTAGTGTCATTCCATCACCTTCGTTTCCTATTTCCATTCCCACCAGCGCAAAATGGAGTTACAAAAGCATAAGGCTTAGTAATGCCATTTTCACGGACATTGGACCTCATTTATAAATACAAACAAATTTATTCGTAAATCGAACGTAAGAGTGTTTACACAAGAAATGTAGTGTTCAAGAAAATCCTCTTAGTTTAGGAAAAGAATTCGTATCCCACAAGAGCTTGCGAGTTTGTGTAAATTTACATATTAGTAATGTGAGCCTCAAATAATTGGCTTCAAATCGTACAATTGTTGATATGTTACTGCGATTTTATTTAGAGATTACGCTGTTGAGTTTAAATCACTTATTTTTTTCAAATACACAGCAATTTCGTATCGTTATCTCGTATTAATGGCTTGAAAGAAGGGGTTCCAAAGCAAATCTGTAAATTAAGAGAACAAAAGTAATGGCACCCCATAAAAAAAGGAAGTGTTAGCGTGTACCTGATGAGCTGCAGTGGCTGAGCTGCATTACTGGAAGATTTAGCTTCCAATGTTTACAATGTTTATTTGCCATTTTGTCGTTGTCAACTCTGTAAGCTTTGCCTTTTATGGAGTTTTGTGGGCATGGCTAAATGTAAATCAGCTGTGCTGTGAATGCGCTTGGTAATTTATGGCTGATTGGCGTTTATCAGCATACTCACGTGAGAATGATAATTGTTGACAAAACTACTGTAAATTTGGTGTGAATTTTGAGTTCGGTTTGCCAAATGAAAACACTTACACACAACTTTACTAAAAGATTCATAAACGAGGCCCAATGTATAGATTGCTCATAATTTATAAATGCTCATAAACTAAATTTTAAAGAGAACAATAGAACAGGAGAACAATAGAACTAGAAACCTTTTGGGTTTTAAAGAAATTTTAAAAGCACTGTAGTGTTGAGCACAAATTAATAATTACTAATGCATAAATAAATTCTAAATCAGTGACACTCGTACCTTCTTGCAATCATTTTGATTTTTTTCCCCCCTCACATTTTTGTAGTTCTTTTTCACAAATACTGTACAGCGGATATAAAAAGTCTACACACCCCTGTTAAAATGGCAGGTTTTTGTGATGTAAAAAATTTTTTAAAAATAAATAAATAAATAAACCAAGATATATCATGTCAGAACCTTTTCCACCTTCAGTGTGAAATTACAACGTATAAAAATTAAGCGAAAAACAATCAGAAACATTTTAGGCAAAAATAGGAAAAATAAAAAACTTACAATAACCCAGTTGCTGAAAGGTTAATCAGAATAATTTAATTGATGACAGCTGTATGATAATTACTTTTGAACATGAGGTTGAATGTGATTGGTTCATTCTGAACACAGCCACACCCCCAATTTTAAAAGGGTGTATACACTTATGCAACAAGATTATTGCATTTTTTTTTCTATTTTTCCCTAAAATGTTTCTGATTGTTGTTCACTTATTTTGTATACATTGTAATTTCACACTGAGGGTGGAAAAAGTTCTGACATTTTTATCTTGATTTATCTTGGTTTAATTTTTTTTTTTTACATCACAAAAACCTGCCATTGTAACAGGAGTGTGTAGACTGTTTATATCAGCTGTATGAATTTCATATTAAGTACATTTACAAACCTTATTTATACAATCTCAAAACAGGGAAAAAAAACACTGAAGTGTTTCACTGTTTTCTAAATGGCGATTTTTAAGTGAAAACTCACCACTGAATTATTTACATGTATTTTTGTATACATAATCTTGTATACTTATTCCTCTTTCAAGAGAAAACTGAAAAATTGTCAGAAAAATCAGCATTTAGATTGTGATATTTAGTCTGATCCATCTCATTCAGAGGACAAACACCCGTATTTACCATCTCACAGTAAAAATAACCGTTTTCTTATACTTGTATTCCAGTTTTAAGGATTTGAAAAACAGTAATGATATACTGTGAGTATTCATACAGAATTAGGGCCAGTTCACATTAGCATAATAATAATAATAATAATAATTTTGTCTGAAAAACAGTGAAATATTTACAAATATTCCCCCTAACTAACAAAGTACCCATGACTTTAAGACCAAAAAAGGATCTAGCAAAGCTAATCAAAAGTAAAAGAACCAACAACTGATCAGTTTTGTGTAAATAGCATTTGAAAATTCATTTGTATTTTTTTTCTGACCACTGTATTTAAGATCTTTAACGAATTAATATCTTATCCACAACATCAAGAGGTCACTAATGTGCGCAGCAGCAAAGGCTAAGGCACATTTAGCATAATTCACTGTTTATTATCAGGTTCAGGTTCATTTGTCTTCATGTTTTGTGTTGCTTTGCTTTAGTCGAGTTAGCATTACCTTTAACAACCATATTGTCTTTGGCTAATGTAACTGTATTATCTTTTTGCACCTTATCAAGTGTGCCAGTTTGTGAGTTGCTGTTGTTTCGAACAGAATCTGTCCTGCTTTGTACGGTTGAGTTGCGCTTCAGAGCAGCAGTCGCGCTGGGGCTGTTTCTCTTAGCGTTTATGACGTGTTTGGCAGTGGTTGAGCGCTTGTTTCCTGCCGCAATTTTAGCAGCTGCAATTTTAGCAGCGATATCAGGGAACTGTTTAATGTACAAAGCCCTGGTGTACTGCAGCTCGGGTGTGATGAGCCTCTGACAAAGACGGTGCGTGTCGTTGTCCAATCCCGGGCGGATGTTATATCCCTGGATAACTGCTTGGCCATACTGGAATGGCTTCACTGACAAATCATGTACCTGATCTGGATCCACAGCTTTGCCCCCTAAAAGGCAGGTTTTCTCCAGTACTGCCCTTCTAGCTCTGAGAAGCTCCACTTCCTCTTGGAGTTTAGCACGACCTAGCGATGTATCTATCCGCCTCCAGAAGCTAGTGTTAAAGTGTCGGTACAGCCGCCAATCCAACGAGCTCCACTTCTTCACCTGCTCGATCATTTCCGCACTCAGTGATTTGCGCGATTTCTCACTTCGGCTGTTCAAGCGGAATGACACGACATCCTCCAGTGGCCAGCAGAGGGCGTGTCTGAGCAACACCATAGACTCATCGAAGTACTCCGAGATCAGGATGAGGTGGAATTCTTTCTCCACGGCAGAAATTATAGCCATGGCTCGTTCATCCAGTTCTGCTTTGTCCGATAGTGCTGAGTTCTTGAAGCCAAAGTCGAAGGTCAGGATGTTAAGAGCGTAATGATTATTAGGCAAACTAGCGTTGTAAGAACGGCCGTTGTCGAGCAGAAAGTCTTCGAGGGTCCTGAAATTGTGGAATGCTGGGATTGCTTTGTAGTACGTGAAGATGGACTCCATCATGGACACTGGATTGCGCAGGATGGAGAAATAAAACGTGTCCAAGGGCATGACCTTTCTCACCTGGGAGACAGATATTTATACGTTAAATATATAAGACATCACTAATGCATATTGTCACTAATGTTAGTCCAAAAACATGATGGATTTTTAATGGAAAATTTTTTGATAAATGAAATGTAAAGATCATAGTTATGCCTGGGCCCCAATAGAGGATAATGGGGTGGATTTTGGGGCAGATTTGTCTTTCCTGTGTCTCAACAATCACAAAACATGTCCTGATTAGGACAAATTATCCTGTGGTGTGAAAAATACTTAACCCATCCAATCTACCCATCCAATCCAATCATGTCCTCTCTGTTTTTTTCCACAAATATTAAGCATGGTCAATAAATACAAAAAAAAACAAAAAAAAAACACACACACAATTTTGATGTCATTTGTGACACACCGATAACCTATAACAGTCTAGCTGAACTGTTGTCCTCCATTTTGTTTGTTGTTTAAATATGAAGTCTGTTTTGTTGATGAGAAGTTCCAGGTCCTGAGAATCAGGATCACTGGTTGGGACTCATAATCTGAGAATTACCTGAAAGTGTGTGATTTTTTTTTTTTTTTTTATTCTTGACAAATCTTAGAAGTCAAGAAGTGTGAGGAGGTTTAATGACTGAATGTCAAAACCCTAAAATCTGTAATTATAAGTGAGAGTTAAGGATTAGGGTTGTATAAAATTTTGTAGTGTGGCCCAGGCATTAGTGGTACAAACAGCTCTAATTGAAATGTTAACTTTTATGCATAACACCAAATTTATAATCTAGTCAGTGCTAAACTTTGCTGGAGTAACCCTGACCTGCACAAGTTGGTGTTTTTCCCTCCTGTAATGTCGCCTGCACACAATCTCCAAACTCACCCTCTAGAGTGAGTTACATTTATATTTTGTTCGTTGGTCGCAGACTAATGCGATATATTTTTGGACACAAAATTGAACGTAGATAAACCAATAAAAAATGTTGATAACTTACTTCCTGTACTTTTCAATAGATATGTGATACATGTGTAAGCTAACTAGTTGTGGAGATCCCAATACATTATGTACTGCTATATTGGCTGTAATGCTTACTAGCTGCTTGGCGGCCATCTTGGTGATTCTCCCGGGCAGTACCTTCCAGTCAGTCTCCTTTCTATTTGAATAAGAAGAAACCAATAGACCATAACTAGACCAGAATCTACAGGTATGGCGATTGGCTCTTCTTACTGAGGGGCGGGACTTACGTAATACAGCTGCCGTGTTGAGTGTTATGCACTGTCCTGTTCATATTTTAAGCAGTGGGCTGTATCTACTTAAAATGCCTCTGGCTAACATTAGCTAGCTAGCTTGCTACTCGTTTAGTCGCTCTCATAGTCCCTGTGCAACTCTCCGCTTAAAACGAATGACTTCTGGTGCATCTTTTTTTTTTTTATTCGGAAGCACCAAAAAAGGTGACATAATCCCAGTTCAGCTCATGTGGAAAAAAAGCATATAATTTAAAAACACTGCCTTTTTAAAAAAAAATCTCATTAGACCATTTTCACGTTCAAGCATTCATACTTTCTGACCTCAGACCCTTGGAAGCGCATGTGGTTGCACATGATGTGGAACTCAGTCCCTCGGCGAGACTTCATGCCCTCGACGAAGTGCGACATGAAGTACCTCGGGTAGAAGAGCTGGCTGTGCATGTACACTGGCAGCGCAAACGTCAAGTTGTTGGTGTCGCCATAGCGATACAGGATGTTGAGGATGGTGCTGCTGGCCGTCTTGTGTGTTTTCAGGAAGACGATATGGTTCTTGGGTTGACACGTTTTACCATTTCGGTCGCTAGTTAAAAAGCTTGATGCTTGTTTGACATCATTTCTCTGACCAGATGATCGAGGGTCGGGAAATCCTTTCTGAAAACGGTCCTGTGACAAAATTTGGGCTTGTGATTGTCTTGGGACTTCCTGGTCAACCACTGATTTGCCTTTGGGGTCATGTGGTATATCTGCTTTGCTTGCTAGCTGATTTGGTATCAAGATCCTCCCGGATGTGCTAGCAAGACGTCGAGCTGGAGTTGTGTCCAGATTTTTGCTTGCAGGTTCTGAAATCTGATTCGGTCCCTTGTCTTTTCCATCGCTCCATTGGAAACGGTGGAAGGCGGCTTGGTTTGAATTATAGTCCTCCATGACGGACTGAGCATCTCGCTGTTCAATGAGAAGAGGATTGATCAAATGGTGGTCAGATGGTCTGGTCTTGAAGTTCCTGAGGGAAAGAAAGATTCTTTAAGAAGGAAGAAGAAATGTGAAGAGGTTTTTTTTCCCCCAAAGTCCAGCCAAATTCGATCAAATTTACCAATTTACAGATCCAACTATAGCTAAGAACCAAATAGATTCAATCGCTTGCATAAGTATTGACCTCCCCTTGACATTTTCCACAATTTGTAGTGTTGGAACTACAACCTGGAATTGAAATGGACTTAAATGAGATTATATACCATGAATCTATACAAAAAATCCCATAATACTGAAGCAGGGGAAAAAAATCAATCAACTTAGCAAAATTATTTACAAATAAAAAAAAATGTATAAGTTGTGATTGTAGAATTATTCACCCCCTAATTTAGCTCTGATGCAACCAGTTGCCATGAGAGGTCACAATGGAGTCAAGCACCACATGAGGTTCATGATGTTACCAAAGCCTGCAGCTAAAAATGCAACAAGTAACGCTAGCATGAACAGTTTCTTTCAGAGTGCAGTACTAATTCTCAGATAATCCCCAGACAAAATAAAGTCAGTGAAATTGTTGAGTCAACCTAGAACAAATCAAAGCATGTTAAATGAATGAACCTAACTGAATCATATTGGATCAGACTTGATTTGAATCGTATTGGTGCCGAATCGAATCATATTGGTGCCCAATCAAATAGTATTGGTACAGAATGTAATCGTATTGGTGCCGAATTTAATTGTATTGGTGCCAAATCGAATCATATTGGTGCTGAATTGAATCGTATTGGTGCCGATATTGAATCGTATTGGTGCCGATATTGAATCGTATTGGTGCCGATATTGAATCATATTGGTGCCGAATCATATCAGATCAGTAATGAATTGAAGTGTATCGAATTGTTACTTGTTTGACTGTATCGTTTTCGTATTGCATCATACACTACGTATCTGGATGCATATCATCATCTGAAAATGGGAGAATCAGACATCTAGAACATTCCTAAACAAACAGCATCATGAAGAACACGGCGCTATCAGAACAAGTCCGGAAAGAGGAGGCCATCCACCAAAAAATCAGTCCCTGAGCATAGAGGGAATTTTGAAAAGTTCAGGGGGGAAGAATACTTATGCAAGGCACTGTACATAAATTTATATATTAAAGTATAGAGAGTGGATGAATATAGTCATGGATTAATGTCTGAAAGAACTATCAGCTCATTCCTAACCCGAGATCAGACGTGTCCCTTCTGTGTTTTCCGTCATAATTCACAAGCATTAAATATGATCAATCAAAAGTGACTCCAAGGTGAAAAATAACTAAAATACCTCTTATTAGTATTATATTAGTAATATAATAGATGTTTGATGTATTATACGATCAGAACTCACCAAGACTGACGAACCGCACTCAGTAACTGCAGGCCCACACACAGTACGGTCAGAAACATCAGAACATGCCATATAAAACGCAAGTGAGTGGAAAACACTGTCCTTACACACCTATAACACACACACACACACACACACACACACACACACACACACACACACACAGTCAGTAATTAATAAGACAAGAACATTATTTCTATAACTAATATCTAACTAAAATATATATTAAAAAATTAAGCATTCACACATTTTTAGGTTTTGTGATGGGTTGTTTACTGTTAAAGAAAGAAAGAAAGAGACAAACAAACAAAGGAAGAAAGACTTTTGAAAGAAATAAGAAAAGAAACTAAGAAACTAAAGACAAAAAGGAAGAAATAAGACAAAGAAAATATATAACTAAAAAGAACAAAAGAATTCAAAGAAAAGACAGAAGAAATAAAAAAAAACAAAAGGGAGAAAGAGGAAGAAAAAAGAAAAGAAATATGAAATACAGAAAGAAAGAAAGAAAGAAAGAAAGACAGAAACAAGACAAATGAATAAACAAAGAAAGGAAAAAATAATGGAAGGAAAAAAAGAAAGAAAAAAGGAAAAGAACCAAAAAAAAAAAAAGAATCACTCAATCAAAAAAAAAAAAAAAAAAAACAAAGTAACAATGGAAAAATTAAGACAAATAAAAAATTAAGACAAATTAAAAGAAGACAAAAAATATATAAAAAAAGCAATAGGGAGGAAGAGAAAAAAATACTACGACAAAGTGTGTGAAAGAGAAAGATATCATACAAATAAAGAAAGAACAACAGAATTAAAAATGAGTAAAAAAAACAAAAGATAGATAGAAAAAAAAGAAAGAAAGAAAGACAGACAAATGAAGAAACAACATAATGGAATGAAAGGATAGAAGAACAAGAAAGAGGGAGACAAAGAAGGAGACAACAAAATGATGAAAAGAGCATGAAAGTAAGAAGAAGAAAAGAAAGGAACGGAGGTGTGAAAAAAGAGAAAGAATGGAACAAAGAGAAAAAGTGTTTTTCTCCTCTCTTCTTGTAAATCTTCAGATTTGTGTCATTTGTTCAAATTTTATGTTTTTACCAAGCACGGTTACATCAGCCCCACACACACACACACACACACACACACACACACACACACACACAGGCTCAGAACCCCACACTGCTGCTGAGACAGCTGGTTTTAGACACTCTTCCTGTCTCGCTGGCGAATACCTCAAATATTTCAAATCTACTGCAAATAAACTTCTAAGCAGCAGAAATCTTACCCACATGGACCTGATAATGATTTCCTCCTTGTACAGCCTGCACGCTCGAGACGCTGTATACGTGACAATAACCAACGCAAAAGGTACAGCCGAAAAAAAAAACGGCAAAAACGAAATAAACTAAATTACTTGATAAATAAACGCATAAAAAACGTTTTAAAAATCCCCAAATTCTCTTTGTTTTTCCGTCAAAATTCCAGCTGTTTTTTTTTTATTCATTATTGATTAATTTAGGGGAAAAAACCTTACATTTTACTCAGAGTAGTCATTACAAATCACGGCCATCTCTTCTTCTCTCATCAAGAATCGTCTCAACTCATCTGCGTAACCTTCTCAAGCTACGCAATGTAGTTAGCGCTACAGCTAGCCGTGGGCGTCTGAAAATCGGCCTACCTCAGTAACACGTTTCAGTAGCAAAGACGCATCTCCATTGCCTCACTCGAAGGCTTGAACTCCATCTACACATAATGTTACTAATTTGCTAACATTAACTAGCTACATTTAACCAAGTTAGCCTGTTTTCTCTTTGCTAACGCCAGGTTACACTAGCATCAGTTCCAGGATCCAGGTTACACTAGCATCAGTTCCAGGAGCTAACATAAACTGTCTAGTGAAATTTTAGCTAACGATGGTTATTTACATGATATTTTACTTCTGATTAATTAGCTAGCAAACTACAAAGCGTTTGAGCAGTAAACTTACAGAAACCAAATTATGTTTTCAGGCAAAGTTGCGTTGTAACTAAGTTACTTTTCACATGAAAACACGACTAGCTGAATTTCATCTGTTAAATCATTTACTTTTTAATAATTTAAACTTTTACTTTCACTTGAGTACTGGACTGGCTGGACACTTACACTTTAATTGAGTAAGATTTTGACATATTATCTACACTTTCACTTAAGTATGATTAAATAATATAATAAATAATATCATTTCTGCACTTGAATGCTCCTTTCTTTCTGTATTTAGTTCTCAGTATTTATGTAGTTTGGTGTTGTTTATTCCCAAAGTGATATATTTTTGGAATTTACATTTAAGCAATATTGCATGAGCAAGAGTGCAGTTATATCGAATATCGGCACGAGCTCGCAGGGCCGTGTACCGTAGCTAATCCCAGCCAAGCCGATATTCAGTATAACCACACGATTGTGAGTGCGATGTTGCTTTTATACAACAGTTCTATAAAGAAGAAATAAATATTGAGTAAGTGACATTTCAGACACAATATAGACAAATTTTTTGTTTATTTTAGCTAGAGGAACTAGATCTTGAAAAAGCTACGCTCATTTTATAGCATGTCGGCTAGCTGGCTAGCTAGCTCACACTGATTTGTACGTTCCTGGTGAAATTGGCTTCACTTCTTCCTTTTCAAGGTTCATATTTTAAGTCAAAAGTTATATTCCTGAAAAATACCATTCACTGTAGTATGTACTGTATTCTACTGTAGTATGGTTCGAACTAGGAAGTGGAATTTTACGTGGCGAACACAGATGAGTGGAAATACACAGTGAAACGTCCCAATGCGGTTATAGCACTATTGGAACACCGCTCGACCAATCAGATTAGTGGACCAGAGCTAACTGTTGTATAAATATCACTTGTATGATGACTGTCAATCAAATATATCACGATGCTTCCTTAATCCCATTGGTGGATTGACGCGTTTGACCCGAGACTCATCAACAACCGGATAAAATTGTCCTTGTCTGGATCATTAGTGTAGACAGTTTGTTGTTCAATGTGCAGGAAGTGGCTCATTGTCTAAATCTTACACTATGGGGAAAAGTACTGACTTTAAAAACCTCAGTGTCAGTGCTGTGCTGATAATCCACTGCCCACATAATATCCACTCAGTGATCCTCCTTATCCATTACCAGACATGGATATGCAGAGCAACAAAGTTAAAGTGGAACCTCAGAGAGTCCTGACCCACTTTGTAATGGAAAAGCTCTTTTGTTAGGGTCACTACAGCAGAACACTTTTGGTGTGTTGTAAAAGCTGAAAGGGAAATCCTCTCTAACAAGCGTCTGGACACAAAGGACGGCCAAATAGTTTCTCAAGTTCCCTTAGGAGCCTTATTCAGAACACCAGATGGGTTTCGTCGGAGTTTCGACATTTGTTCCAGAGGTTAGAAACATGACCAAATCTGAAACTACTAAAGGAATACAACACGTGGCTTACTTCCTTATCATTTTCATTACAGCAGCTATAAACAGCTGGCAGCTGTTCTGTTACCGTAATAAGACAAAAAAAAAAATTGGCTTGTCACGTTACCAAGAAACCCCCCCCCAAAAAAAGCGTACACTCTCCTCGCAAAATATCAACAATTCCAGACTTGTTTTTAATAAGTTCATGTGGAGCGTCCGCCATTCGTGTCCCTATGAATGAGCTGTTACTATAGAAACGATAACGTATTCAAACGAGCACATTAATGCCAACTTGTGATTCGACGACTGTCCATGCCGCTGTTCTAGAAAATGACTCAACACCTTCTGACCAATCAGAAGCCAGTATGTTAAAAATAAATACAAAAGCTACATCACGTACAACAAAAATCTACATCGGAAGTAAAACGAAAACAAGAATTTTACATTTCGCTCTAAATCGAATCTATATCAGATCTCAAATTACGCAGGACCTGATCTGCCAAAACTAAAAATACTATATTTAAGAAAATAAAATAAAAGTATTTTTATAAAAAATTGAGGGAGAAATTCAAAAAATTATGGTTATATTTTATGGTAAAATTATGGTAAGATTTTATTTATGTTATCTACTTTATTTATAAAATCTACTTTTGTTTTGCTCATTTTTTTTCCCTACATTTATTTAATGAGTACTTTTTTTATTTTTGTCTTTTTTTATACTGTATTTATTTCCTGTAACAACCCATCCTGACATGTTTTATTCAAAATTTTGTTTAATTTGAATTCATTTAAATTCATTCAACTAATTAAAAAAAAAGGTCCCATCATACTTTTATAGTTTCAATTAATGTTGTATGTAAACGGTATTTGTTTCTTTTGTTTCATTTATTTTTGTTTTTTCTTTATTTCTGAAGTCCTTTGTGTATTTTTATGTTAACGAGCTGTCCGTGAAATATGTCTCAGTGCTCTTTTAATCCTATTGGTCGACTGATATCATTTTGCACGGACTGATTAGAAATTGCAGGACCGGGAATTGTGGCTTGGTGTGTGTTAGTAGCAGACAGCTCGGGATGTGACTCCTGGCTGACCTGAATGAAGAAAAAGTCCTGGTCTGGATTAATTACTCTTGCTTTTGGCTGACGGTTTGCTCCAGTCCGCTGAACGTGATCCGGAGTCGAATGTGCATTTGAACCACATGACTCGTCTCACACTTACAGGATATTTATATTCAGCTGTATAAATAACACAGGATTCCAAGTGTATTTAACGTTAAGCAGGCGGGAAAATGGTCCGAGCTGCTGCCAGGAACCTCCTGCTTTCCAGCACGTGAAACCAGTCTTAATGAAATGTTGAGTTTGTTATTTAAAAACAGTGCTGTGAGGGATCCTGCCCCAATCTCCCGCCCCACTCATCACACAAACCACTTCCATGTGTTGTCCTAAAAGACACAGGAAGTTATCAGAGACAGCAGCTGTTAGAGGATCAACACACATTCAGTCACATGACTAATCTCCGGCTCTGCCCTCAATTGCTCTTGCCTTGGTGTGAAAACCACGCCCCCCTCATTATCATATACATGAGACAATGCGGAAAATGAATGAATAAATAAATAAATAAATAAATTAAGGAAGGCAGAAATAACAGAAAAATGGATAAATAACAGAAAAATTTCAGTAATGAGTAAAACACAGAAAGAAAGAAAAAAGAAAAAGAAAGAGAAAAAAGGAAATATCCACAGCAATAAATAAATACATTAATAGATTTATTAATTAATTAATGTGAGAAATAAATATAAAAATGTATAAACAGATACCTATAAGTTTAAAATTAAATTTATGTCATCTTTTTTATTCACTAGGTTCTTTTTTGCTAGGTTAATTTATTATTATTATTATTATTATTATTATTATAGATTTGGATTTAAATTTTTTAGCTAACTTAATTTTCAATTACTAGGTTATTTTTTAACTCACCATATTATTCTTTTTGCTAACTTAATTTTCACTCGCTAGGATTTTTTTTCACTTGCTAGTTTGCTTTTTTTTTTTTTTTTTTTTTTTTTTTTTTTTTTTTTGTTACTCAGATTTGAAATGGTTTTAACAAAAACTACGTAGGAGGAATGACCAGCATCAGCCTTGTGATTGGTCAGGGTGAAGTTACCATAAGGGATTAGCCACGCCCACGTTCCATATAAGGAGGAGAATTTGTGGTGAGTTTCATGTAGACGCTGTAAAGTCGGCGTTTATTCAGTCTTTGTGCTGCTTAAAGTCTGCACAAGACCAGGGTTAACCTCATTACAAGACATTCACAGATTCACAGATTCAGTTTCCCTGCGGCTTTAAAATTCAATCAGAGCAGTTAAATATAGACGTACGTGAAATTCAGTCCCAGTGCTTGTGCTTTTTTTTTTTTGACCACACTGAAGTGGACATTTATACTGACATTTCTACTGAAATGTCTGTGGTCAGAGTATCGGGAAAAAAAGCTTAAACTGTTTTTCTTCTTGTGCAATGGCTGACTTCTGAGAATTCTACATGAAGTTTGGTTTCAGGATCCTGCAGAGAGCGGAATGAGATGTTTGACAGATGAAATCTGTGCTGGATGAAACACACGCGTCTATAAATAATCACTGTTATGGAGATGGATAAACACACTCGCACACGTATGCAAACATCAGGAAGGAATAAAAACTCCGTAACGAAGGTACCCGATGGCCACAGAAACATCTGGAGAGAGGAGTGTGTGCCCAACTCCCAAAACACACACACACACACACACAGGGGAATCATGGAAGCACAGTCTACATGCAAAATAGTCTGAAGTTCATGAAGAGATGGTTTGAAGCAGTCTGAACAGCAGTGTGAGACCGGTTACACACACACACACACACACACACACACACACACACACACACAGTAACCACATAACTTGACTCCTATGGAAAATTCATCCAACATTCAATAACCAGCTCTGTTCAAATAAACACTGTGAAGTGAGCTAGCCGCGACTTAACTAACGCCTCGGTCCAAAAATAACTCATCCCACTTCCAGGTGCGGAATTTCAGACTGCGGTGAAAATGAAAGCAGGATGAAATATAACAGCACTGACACCTACTACTCACGTGTTCTCGATTCCGATTGGTCAGAAGGGATTGATTCATGTTCTAGAACAGTAGCTCTAAAACAGTAATCCCGTCTGCAAGGTTCTCTTCTAATACATTAACGTTTCTATAGTAACAACTTCACGTACGATTCACATAAATGGATTAGGGAGAGAAAAAAACATGTATTTGTTGACCTGGTGAAGTTTTCTGTAAAGTAGATGTTTATTTAACATTTATGGAAGGAGTCTCCAGTGTCAGTAACAGTAACAGTCAGTATGTTTTACGACGTCTTCAGGACAGACGAGTTTACGCTTTGTGGTTTCTTCGTAACTCTAGAAACTATAAACGGTTGTTCACATTAGCAAACTGCTGTGGTATAAGAGGAATAAAACACTTGGGGATGTGCGGTTATTAGAAAATAATCATGGTAACAGTGACTCCACTTCATCACACCGCTCCGTCATTGATTATTTTCCTACATCAGCACATCCCCAAGTGTTTTATTCCTTATTTAAGGTCTGTAACAGTTAAGTGAGTTCAAGATTTGAACGATTGTTGCCATGTTCATGAAGCTCCGCCCCCAGGATCTACAATGGCCCATAGAGTAGTGTCTATAAAATGACTGGCAGGAGGTGCGTCCAAACACAAACAAGCAACAAGCAACGGGTTTTCTCAGCCACTTAATACACTTTTGCTAAGGCCATGGCTTTTTTTTTTTTTTTTTTTAAATCATGTTCTACATATCTTCCAGGTTTTTGTACAAGCAAGGAATAATAATAATACTAATTTTAAAAAAATGACAGCTGCACCTTAAACAGATTTAAAAGGACGGTTTGGTTAAAAATGAAATGTCTGCTAACGTCCCTTAACTTTAAATTTAGCTTCTTTAGTTGTGTAATGAGGTCATTAGCCACATTTGAAGTCACCCTAAATTGTATTTTTTAAAAATTTTTTCAATACAGTTAGGGGAAATAATTTGAGTGCTCAGACTGGTCCAAATCTATGGAATTATATTTGTGCTACTAGGAGTTAGATTTTAATTTCCTGACTGCTGATTGGCTAAAAATGGCAACGGTGTGTGTTGTGCTGTCAGAATTCAGAGCTCTATTTTGTATGTCAGATTAAAATTTAAAAAAAAATTAAAAAATTGAAATTAATTTAGAGAACATACGTTCATTTTGGTTTTGATGCCGCATTAAATATATAATAAAAATTTTTCATTACAGGCAAAAAATAGTTTTCTAAACAAGTTTTGAAAACAGAATTGGTGTCTTAAAGCTTTTTGTACGAGTCTGTTGGTGATGTAAACACAAAACTGTAAAAATAAATAAATACATAAATAAATAATTAAATACATTTTTTTCATTGTTTAAAAATGTAGATATTCTTGTGGCTAATGTGAGAAAAATAGACTGACTACAAGGCATGAGACGATAAACTAAATCCATGATACGAGACATATTCCAGTACAAGCTTCACTTCATGATACTGACACAAATAAAATATTAAGTTCGAATACATTTTTGTTTGTAATGACAACAAATAGATCCGCTGCAATATCAATACATTGTATTGTAAGAAAAGTAGATCAGGAAATGGATTGATGGATGGATTTTATTTTGTATATTTCCTCATCCCTCTGAAGTTAATTTCTGGTTCCGCACAACACACAACGAGCTTCTGAATGGTTTTTAGACGCGAGTGTGACTTACATCAAGCGCAGGACACAGGCTTTGATTTTTAACTGAAAGTGATGAGCAGTAGTGTACTACTGGCTGTTTCAGTATTATTTTCCTAGTTCACGCAGGTTGACTGAAACGAGGCTTGACCTGTGTGCCAAAACTTTATGGACTATTAATGAAGCATGCTTCGAGGCAGTTATGTTTCCAATCGCAAACTTCCTGCTCTATATGCTTCTATCTCTACTGCTGCTGCTTAGTGTGTACGAAGAGGTAGTGCTCATAATGAATATTAAACAAAAATATCGCAATACATCTCAGAGGAATAACATTCATCTCATAAGTTTTTTGTATCGCGATATCCAAGACGATAATATTCCGTTTCATGTCTACTGACGACCATGCCGGCATCACCGCTGTACTGAGAATAATACAGTGCCCACATAACGTCTGCTCCGTGGTGCTCCCTTTCCACTGATGGATGAGGTAGAGGGGGGCCAATACATTGTACAGAGCTACAGTAATTGTACACCTATGAAATGATATATGGTATGGATGTAGAAGATAAAATTGCACTGACACAGTGTGTAATGGGAAAAAAAGCTGCCGTTAGCAAAGCTGCCGTTAGCACCATCATTTCTAACACCTCTGAGGATTATGGATGCTTGGGTCTTTCAAAGATTTAAAAAAAGAAAATGTCAGTATAAGGTGTCATCAGATTATTTCCTGTTAACAGACTTAAGATGAATTATTGTGGACTTAAAAAAAATACACAGAATGGTATGAAGAAGCAAGAAGCAAGCCTGCGGCTGACTTCTTTGTAGCCCAGACTGTAGATTCAGTGACAGTCAAGGCAGAAGTTTCTAGAAGTAAAAAAAAAGTTCTAAAAAAGTTTCCAGTTCCAGACACAAGTATTGTTGTGTTGTTTTTTCCCCCCAATTTTAGTTGAATTTACATTTGACATGACACCATGTCCGCATATGCTAGTTCAACAGTAATGTAGCTAATATTAGCATCAGTTACTCACACAACCTGCACCATGTGACATGATGTAATTAAGGAATAAAACACTCACTGTGGTGCTGTTATAGAAAATAATCAGTGACGAGGTGATGTAATCTCCTGTGACGGAAAAATTTAGCTACAGCTTTACCACTGACTGTTACAAAGCACTGACACTGGAGACTCCTTCCATAAACATTATATAAACATCTCCTGATAGAAAACATCATCATATAAATCCCTGTATGTTTTTCTTTGTTAAATAACAACATGTAACCGGGTTAGATTATGTGAATCGTCCACCATACAAGACCCTGTGTATGAGCTGTTACTATAGAAACGATAACGTATTCGAAAGAGCGCGTTAATGTGACTACTGTCAGAGGTGCTGAAAAGAAAAATAGAAAATTAATCAACACATTCTGACCAATCAGAATCATTCAGCAGTGCTGTGGAATAAAAATGTAGAAAACAGAAAGTTCAACAACACAAAAGGAGAAGTATCTTTCTTTCTTTTTTTCTTTTTTTTCTTTTTTTTTAAAGAAAGCCCTTTAAATTCAATACAGTGTAATACTTCTTGCAGTCCTGATTTCTAAAATTTCATTCCAGGCAATTTTTTTGTAGATTATGTAACATATTATAGAACCATCATGACACCGATCTTAATATTTTCTCAGAGAAGATTGCAAGGTTTCATCTCACGAAGCTAGGAATCTGCTAACAGGACAGGAAACGAATAAGAAAGCAGATGAGTTATATTTCTAAATGCAGACAGAACATTAAAGAATACCTCAGCATGGTGACAGTACTTCTCTCAGAGAGCAAACGAGTGCTGAGCCACGCTTTCATCTGGCCCACAAACCACAGAAGAATGACTGCGATGAACTCAACCCAAGCTGGCTGCCAGACCACGGGGCCACATCTCCACCCAAATGAGACCGTATCTCCATAACAATGTTAAATAAAATACAATTCGCTGCATTTGAGCCAATTTTAGCCCAGATTCCATGTGGCTGCACGCAGCTGGGCCGATTTTTAGACTTATCCTCGTCATAACTCATGCTCCTGTGCATAAATTCAGCCATATGAGACCTGAACTGATCCGCATCTGCACTACATGTGATATTATGTACGATGGAAAGTGTGTAAATATTGTCTTAATGAAATATCCCCTTAAGTAAATATCCTCAGGAGAGCCCTAAATTATAACATTCATAATTTATTAAGTACATTTATAATTATTAGTTTACATATTTAGCAACTCAAGTCAATACAAATCATAATTTGGGTCCTAAAAGCACATAATATCCATAAAAAGCATCAATAATTTTCATGGAAATAATATTTTACTACAATTTGATCAATATCTTTCAAAAATCTCTCTTATTTTCACCTATAATATAAATACTAAAAAAAAGAAATCATAGGCTGATAGAAATGTGAATGTCATGTTACATTATATTTTAGCAACATACATTTGTTACAAGTTCAAATTTGAATAAAAACAATATTTTAACAAATTGAACAATAAAGTGCTTTAAGTATGAAATTTTGGTATTTAATAGAAAAGTTAATTTTAGCCCAGTAAAAGTCTCAAGGGGTACTTTAAGGTTCTTGAAGTGAGGTCCGGGTCTGTGATGTAGGCTTTATCCAGGGGTCCCTGACTGTAATGTTTGTTTGTTTGTTTGTTTGTTTGTTTTAAATTACATGACAGTGATGAAGAGTACGATCAACTAGTATCAAGCATATTATGGTTGCTTTTTATTTATCATAGTTGTCAGTCTAATCTAAAGCAGGAAGTGCTGTTAATATGATGTGCATTGCTTCTACAACTTGGTGAGTGGAAAAATAAAGCTCAAAATTAAAAAAAAAAAAAAACTCTAATGGCTTGAATAAACAAATATTTACCCTGTTGTTCTGATTTATTTTAATATTTTTAAATACTTTTACTCTGGAAGTGGTTGCAAAAAGTTGTAGAAGGTAAATTTAGGTTGATGAGGTTCAGCTGACAACAGAATACATATTTTGTTATTGTTGTTTTGTGTTTTTTTTTGTTTGTTTTTTAAAATTGGAGCTGAAATTTCATTTTATTTTCATATAAATATTAACACACATCCTATAGTTTATGAGTGATCTAATCTAGCAGCTACCAGCTGAGGAGTAAAACAGACAGAGAAAGTAAAGTATCCCGCATTAATGAACTTGACCCAGGGGGACTCACGCGCTCCACGGCGGGATGGATCCCCGGAAAGACGCGTTTCTTTCCCGGAGCGCGCGCTTCAGCTGCGGGAACATGGTGTCGCTGTGTCTGACGCGGACCGCATGCCACTAGACGCGGCTACAGATGCAGAGCCACACCCGCCGAGTCCCCGGTACCAAGCACTCCACAGTCCCTCTCTCACCGACGCTCATCTCAACGCACTTGTGACTCCTGACACCTCTAAGCCGCCAGACTGCGAGACTCCGCCCACTAACACTTGATTGGGCGAGACAGAAGAGAGAGAGAGAGAGAGAGAGAGAGAGAGAGAGAGAGAGAGAGAGAGAATAATATTTGTGCCATCAGGATTTGCATTTCAATATAGCCATAACTTTAAAACCACTGACAGGTGAAGTGAATAACATTAATTATCTTGTTACAGTGGCACCTGTCAAGGGGTGGGATATTAGGCAGCAAGTCAACAGTCAGTTCTCAAAAGTTGATGGAGCAGGAAAAATGGGCAAGTGTAAGAGCGACTTTGACAAGCGCCAGAAGACGACTGGGTCAGAGCATCTCCAAAAGGTCTTGTGGGGTGTTCCCGGTATGCAGTGGTTAGTACCTACCAAAAGTGGTCCAAGGAAGGACAACCGGTGAACTAGCGACAGGGTCATGGACGCCCAAGGCTCACTGATGCACGTGGGGAGTGAAGGCTAGTCCGTCTGGTCTGATCCCACAGAAGAGCTACTGTAGCACAAATTGCTGAAAAAGTTAATCCTGGCTATGATAGAAAGGTGTCAGAACACACACTGCATCACAGCTTGCTGCGTATGGAGCTGCGTAGCTGCAGACCGGTCAGAGAGCCCATGCTGACCCTGTCCACCGCCAAAAGCATCTAAAATGGGCATGTTAGCATCAGAACTGGATCATGGAGCAATGGAAGAAGGTGGCCTGGTCTGATGAATAACGTTTTCTTTTACATCATGTGGACATGTGGATGGCCGGGTGCGTGTGCGTCTCTTATCTGGGGAAGAGATGGCACCAGGATGCACTATAGGAAGAAGACAAGCCAGCGGAGGCAGTGTGATGCTCTGTGCAATGTTCTTCTGGGAAACCTTGGGTCCTAGCATACATATGGATGTTACTTTGACACGTACCACCTAAACATTGTTGCAGACCAAGTACACCCCTTCATGGCAACGGTATTCCCTAATGGCAGTGGCCTCTTTCAGCAGGATGCCACATGACAAAAATTGTTCAGGAATGGTTTGAGGAACATGACAAAGTGTTGAAGGTGTTGACTTGGCCTCCAAACTCCCCAGATCTTTATCTGATCGAGCATCTGTGGGATGTGCTGGACAAACATGTCAGATCCATGGAGGCCCCATCTCACACTTACAGGCTTTAAAGGATCTGCTGCTAATTTCTTGGTGCCAGATACCACAGCACACCTTCAGAGGTCTTGTGGAGTCCATGCCTCGATGGGTCAGAGCTGTTTTGGCAGCACAAGGGGGACCTACACAATATTAGGCAGATGGTTTTAATGTTAAGGCTGATCTGTGTATCTCTTATTGTTTATTATTTCTATGTAAATTCTATATCACGTCTTAAAGTCTGTGTAACTGAATCCAACTGAAATCTGATTGAATGCAATTTTAGTACAATTTCTGTAATTTTGTATGTTTTTTTCTCTCTCCTCATTTTGTTCACCTGCCAATTCCCACCCACCAGCCAGCTCTCCGCTATCATACAGCTACCAGCAGCTACCGGTTGGAGAGAATGAAGGCTAACACACATGCTTCCTCCGAGACATGAAACCAACTGCACCCTTTCATACCTTCGTACTTCTGCTCATGCTGCGTCACAGGGAGGAAAGAGCTATCCGCCCTCTTCCACATACATGACCTCACAGATGCCCACAAGTCTCACTGTGATTGACAGGGAAGAGAGATTATGCCCCTCCTACCCCGACAGCACGGTGAATTTTGCTATCTTGAGACCCGGTCATGAATGGCTGTAGAACCATCAAGATTTGAGCTCATGATCTCCTGACAACAGGGCGAACACTTTTCTGTTACCTCAAATTCTGATTGGATGAAATGCCAATGAGTGAATGTGTGCTTGTTTACTTTTACGAAGTGCTCAGATGTAAGGTTTTAAACTTTTTTAAAATCATTTTTTTCAACATTGAATATAAGAAAATGTCCATTTAATGAAATTCGATTATGAAAACATCAGATTTGCAAAACTGTGGCAGCACAATGCTTTTGTTCCTCTGTTGTAGCAATTAATGCAGATCAAAGATCACTCTGGAGATCCTGGTTGTTGACGCCATTAGACTTTATTCTTTCCAGAATTAAGCTGAGCAGTTGTCTGCAGACAAAAGCTGTCCAACTCTTCAGAAGCGTGAAAAAACTTCCACATCCTGCTTTTCACTAGACTTAACATTGCCATATATGCTTATGTTATGGTTTAAGGAAGCCTTACTCACTTAAATTTACAGCTTGTTTCTGCTCTCCCCTCTTAGGAGGCTACGACTGCCTATCTAAAGTCATATAGATCACTTTCAGGCCTCCGTGTCACATTGTGCACTAAATCGGTTCCACACATCTACACCATTGAAGATAAAATATCATCAAATATGAGTACACCTTTTGTGGTTAGCATTTTATGGTTACAATATTTCTACACCTCATATACAGATTCACCGTTGGCTGTATTCAGAGTTGAGTTGATGCAGTGAGGATTTAATACCGAAATTGTGCACGTCGGTATTCAGACTTCAGACGTAATTACAGACTTAAGAGCTATTCAGAAGTTAGATGACTTGGACTTAAGCGCATATTGCTTGTGTGATATTGGCTCGAGCGGGGAGCAGTGGAAGTTCAGTGCTATTATCTGACAGGTTGATGTAAGCACATAATGTCAAACTGAAATTTAGGTTTCGGTTGTAAATACACTCAAAAAACTAAAGAATGCCATTTGAGGCCATATTAAATACCTCCACATCCTGTATAGTGTCGTCTGGGTAATGTGTGACGCTGAGTCATCTGTGTGTGATTCACAGTCATTTAGTGAGCAGTTCTGTCGGCATAAAAATCTCCAAAAACAAGTCTGAAAGTGTGTAACTTCTAGTGTGTTCATAATCAGACAAGTTATATAGCTTAACACTTGGATAAACACTTCTCGTCTGTCACATGCTCCTGAATGTGTTTGTTTCTCTCTGTCTATCTGTCTTCATCTCTGTGTTTGTGTTTCTGATTCTGTGTCTGGTCAAGTTTGTGTGTGTGTGTGTGTGTGAGTGTGTGTCAGTGGATCCTGATGCTGAGACTCTGGCTGGAGTTTGCCTGGAGAATAAAAACAATTTTGTGTCATATTAGTCAGAAATCACTCAAAACTCCAAATTCTGTGCATGTCGCTCTTTGTAAATAATTTGTCTTTTCAAAAAATGTTGTGAGAACTGCAATAGTGTTTAAAAAGTTTATAGGGAATAAAACTTTCCTCCAAAAGACAGTTCATACTGTATGTGTACAGTTGCCTCTGTGGTTTGAATTCTGAAAAAAAAAATAAAAATAAAAAGTGGTTAAAAGAATCTGTGAATGGTTTTGTGGTTTCATTCCAATGTTGCTGAGTAGTGCTGTATATTTCATTCACTTTAAAAAATCATATAAAAACAATACAAGGAATGGAAACACACACTCATACACACACTAATACATCAACCACTAAAAGTAAAACAAACTGTCAGCATCCTCTCTCTCTCTCCACACACACACACACACACACACACACACACACACACACACAATCATACTGACTGGTTGTCAGGCCCTGCTGGATTTTAGCTCCCACGCTGACTATTATTGTTCTTTCACTGACATTTTTCCCAGAGCTCTGTGTTTAAATCCCATGTTGACTTCAACAAAAATCACTTTCTATTCCTCATATTGTAATATCACGCTTATGCTTCCAAATAGATTCCATATTAAAACACATGTTTAAATTAGTTTAAATGAAAGAAATCCCAGGGTTCCTGTGTTAGCCATCCTAACCACTAGCTTCTACTCACTCTTAGCGTTATTAGCAACTCTGAGCCTCGCAACAAACTGTTTTGACTATCTGTGAGTATTCTGACTTACGTAGCTGCCAGCCTTTGCTAGCTGATAGTAGTAGTTTACTGTCTTAGCCTTTAGCATATACTAGCTCTTGTCTTTTTACAAGTAGACATAACACAGTGCTTGAAGTGGGGGAAAGTTTACGACACGTTTCGACATTTGCAGTTTTAGTGCAAAAAGTATTTTTGAAGCGCTAAGCTGCTCTTCGAGTCAGTCAATCTATTCAGTTATTAAATTTTTTAACTAGAAGGTTAAAGGTCTTGGATGAACTATGATGTTAGCTTGACAACGGCGCCTAAAACATTACAATATTAAATGTTGAAACATAGTTAAAGGTTAAATCATTGAGAAATTGCTATGTGGTTGATATTGTATGTGGCTGCTAGGGTGGTGCTAAATGGTTGCTATATTTTTCCTAGAATTTGCTAGGTGGTTGCTAAGTGTTTGCTCAGCAGTTGCTAGGTTATACAAGGTGGTTGGTTGATATTGCTAGGTGGTTGCTATACTTTTCCTAGAATTTGCTAGGTGGTTGCTAAGTGGTTGCTAAGCAGTTGCTAGGCTATACCAGGTGGTTGGTTGAGTGTAGGTGGTTGCTATGTTATCCCACATGGCTGAGATGGTTGTCATAGTAATCTAGGTGGTTGCGAGAGCATCGCTAGGTGGTTGCTATTTTATCCAAGGAGGTTGTTAGGGTGTTACTACATGGTTGCTATAGTAATCCTGGTGGTTGCTAAGGTGTTGTTATGCCAGAAAAATTGCCAAAATGTCACAATTCACAATAAACAAGAATGAAATTTGGTAACAGTGGCTAGTACTGTGCTTTTAATGTGTGGGAAAACACACAAAATCTGTGTGTGTGTGTGTGTGTGTGTGTGTTCATGATCAACTCACACACCATTCAGATGACCAAGGGCAAACTTGGACCTTGGTTTATATTTGCTCTGATAAATCTGTGTATTGTTATCACGCTTGTTTTCTTCTCTTAATTCGTTTCCCACTCTGTACCCTTCGTTTTCATTTTCAGGATTTTTTTTTTCCGCACAAGATTTTATCTTGAGTATGCCAGTAAACTCTCAGATAGCTGAGCAAACCATTTCGCACACAAGTGCCAGACGGCATTGTGTCACGTATTACGACCTCATATTAGCTTAAGTGTGTTACATGATGAACAGATACTCACTGTACGCACACTTTCCCAATGCTGATAAGTAAAGTTTGGAAAGTTTGTAGCAGAGCATACTTAGCTAAAGAGACAGAAATGGTGAAATTAATAGTAAAGATAAAAAAAACTCAACAAGTGTAAAGATACGACAGTCCCGCCTACTTGTTTTTATTGGCTCACAAGAGAAAGTAACCATAATCTATTGTAAGTAAGATTAATTTTTATTACCTGGAATAGAAGTAGTACTAATTTCACCATTTACTTTAGCAGTACACTGACACCTTTTCTCCA
Organism: Pangasianodon hypophthalmus; assembly: GCF_027358585.1. Taxonomy (NCBI): domain Eukaryota; kingdom Metazoa; phylum Chordata; class Actinopteri; order Siluriformes; family Pangasiidae; genus Pangasianodon; species Pangasianodon hypophthalmus. Next base: position 2,654,896 of record NC_069723.1, read on the forward strand.
CACAGACTCATATATCTCTCTCACACACACACACACACACAGGTCTGTATTAATGCTACTATAGGCCAAATCTACATCCAAAACCACTAGTTACATTATTGTGGTTTGGATAAACAGGCAAAGTGAGAATCATGGCTCTTTTCAGTGAGTCAACTCATTTGACTCAGCTCACTCAATAAAGATTGACTCATTCTTCACACCTTAACAGCTCACAGTATTTTTACTGTCTGTGTTTCAAGATCGTACAATTTGTGATATTTTGAGCTGTGATTGTTCTTATGGCTGAAATTCTTTCATCAAATCTTACACTACTTTTTCATTAAAAAAAAAAAAAAGTTGGATTTTATAAAATATGCATGCAGAGATCCATAGTTACGCAATATTTATATAACGAACAGTTCTGATATAGAAAAGAGAAAGCATTTTGATTCAATTACACTGCAAGTATTATGGCATTGCTTATATATACAACAGAAGAAAAAAAAACAACTTCGTATATGCGAGTCATTTCAAATGATTCACTTAAAAGAGTCAGTTGAATGAACCGACTCATTCACAAATGACGCAGCTGTAATGGATACTTTCTTCTGCTTCCAACAAAATCACAAAGTGATGTAAGACAGTATTGAGAATAAACTCCACTTTTATACTTTCCCTGTCAGACCAACTAAGATTCATTAGATAGCTATAGCTTTTGTAGAAATACTGAAGATGAAAGAATGAACAAATGATCACTTTACGTTGATTTGGGCCACTCATTGAAGTTTTTATCATTTATGCATAAACTATTTTTATTGCATTACAGAAAAGACACTTATACAAAAGGTCAGCAATCAAAATAGTTTATTGTACATCACCATCTATCGTCATTCACACACTCAGAATATCTAAAATACTCCACAGTGTAGAACCACACACTCATAATTAATCTGAATATTTAAATATTTCATTTCTAATCATTTTTTTCTTTTTTCTTTTTTTTTTCAACGAGATTTGAGGCTGTGACTTTAAGCCCTGGGAAGCCTGAGCATTAATCCAGGTGTGTGTGTGTGTGTGTGTGTGTGTGAGTGTGTGTGTGTGTGTCTGTGTGTCTGTGTGTGTGTATGTGTGTGTGGCTAAAACATTAAATAATTCAGAATGCCATTAAAGTTTCATATTGAGATCTTCCTGAAACCAGAGACTGCAATTTCACTCTCATTCTTTCAGTCTCGCTTTCTATATGTAGGTCTGTCTCACTCTCTTTCTCTCTCTCTCTCTCTCTCTCTCTCTCTCTCTTTCTCTCTGTCTCACTCTTTCTATCTCTTTCTTAATCCGTCTCTCTCTCTCAGTGTCTCTTCTCCTTGTCTGCTTCCTCTTTTTCTCTCGTTTCTTCCTCTTTTTCTCTGATTTGCTGTTGCATGGAAAAACTGTGTGTGTGTGTGTGTGTGTGTGAGCATTCCTGGCCTAGAACAGCAGCAATCACTCAATTACAGAGTGAGAGCATCTGGATGTGATGGAGGACAGACGTAAATACTAAGAGAATTGAAATATCTCTCTCTCCATCTCTCTCTCTCTATGTCTCTCTCTGTCTGTCTATATCCCACTCTCTTTGTCTTTCTCTCTCTCTCTCTCTCTCTCTCTGTGATGATCTATTTAATTTTCTGGCTAATCTCAAATGCTCCATCCTGCATTTCATTTTTTAAATCCCTTACTTGTCTCTATCTGTCTGCCTGCACAACTCTCTATTTTTCTCTCGTGTTTTCTCACTGCATCATTATTTACTCTGTCTCACTTCTATTCCGTGTTGGAATGCAAGTGCACACACACACACACACACACACACACATGCACTTGTGTGTGTGTGTGTCGCTGTCTATCTGGCAAAGCCATAACATTTCATTACAATAACACTTCATTAAAAGTAAGCAAGACCAAGTGCATGACATCACACACACAAGCTATAAAAAAGGATATGACATATTTATTTGTCTAGACAACTCAAACACAGAGGAGGCACTAGAGGACAAACCAAGCAGGGCCTTCAGTCAGGATGATATATGTCAGTAGGCAACATTTATTTAAACTTATACACCTGTATAATGGATAAAACACTCTGTGTTGTGCTGTCATAGGAAAATAATCAAAAATGGGGTGGTGTAATGAAGTGGAGTTACTGTTACCACCCTTGGTAACCACCCCTATACCGGAGCAAATCACCAACAATTACAATTTTAATTTATTAATGAATGACACATCATACTTTTTTATCCATTTATTGTTATATTTAATGTTCTGGAAAGTTAATAAGACAAAAAACTCAATGTTATCAAGAAAAACCGGGAGAAGAATCTCTGTCCAGAAATCCAAGTCTTATTTCCTTATGTTTCCAAGTCTAATTTCTGTATTTCTTGCTCCTGTTTTTGACCTTTGCCTGTATGACTTGGATTATGGATTATCCTTGTTTAACCCTGTCTACGTACATATTGACCCATGCAATGGATGAATCCTGGCTTACCTTTATGAAAAAGATCCTGATTCATCAACCTGCACCTTGCAGAAGACTTTGCCCCTGATGGATGCAGTGATTGGGCATGAGAGTTATCAGAAAAGACACCAGCAGCTAAAGACGGGAAGTGGTGCCATTGTTGGGAAATTGGAAATTGTCTTTTGCCACTGCGAAAACCATCACACCACCCGCAAAGAGACCTCACGTCACTGATTTAAAGTCCAGTGAGCCACTTCCCCTCTCTCTATCAATGCCCCTGTATTATTCTATGGACTTCCAACATGTCCCTGAATATTGTGGTATCATACAATGGCCTAGAATGATGTATTCTCCACAGAATCTTTTCAGTGCCAATTTTTGCGACTTTTCATATTTTTGCCACCTAGCACATCCACAGCCTGACAAGAAAGAGATGTTTAGGCTTATGTTATCTTATGAGTGACCAGACAACCTGGTTATGAAAGGACAACGAGGTCTGTAGATCACTTTGGAGTTCGATGGCCTCCTAAGGCAAGAGTTTCTGACACTCAGCAAGGGTCCCTTACTAGAAATCGGAGGCAATTGGCCTCTGATCCCTGTGCAAACACTCATCTTACATCAGGTTCTTCCACAAAAGGAAGATGGCCAGTTGCAATGGGAGATTGGAGAAAGCACAGCTGCGACAGCCTCCTGACTCTACCAATGATGCTGTTGCTCCACTGACCATCTCCAGCTAGGACACCTTTCCCAACCAGCTGCCATGCTAGTTTCTTGAAGACATCGCTGAAGACCTGTTGCCTGCCTTTGCAGAGGAATCCTCATATTGCCTCCTGCCTTCTCAGGGAACGCTTTTGCTCCAACTTCTGCTAGAGTATGTCGTCGCTCCTGCTTTCACAATGGAGGTCTTCGCTCAGTTTCGTGCCTTCTCAGAGAACGCCATCGCACCACAACCTGCCTTTGCAGAGGACATTGACACTCCACCTCCTGCCTTCACAGAGGATGTTGTTGCTCCTCCTCCTACCTTTGCAAAGGACGTTGCTCCACGTCCTGTCTTCACTGAGGATATTGTCAATCTGTCTCCTGCCTTCACAGAGGATGTTGTCTCTCAAATTTCCTGCCTTCACAGATGAAATCATCACCCCACCTGCTGCCTTCAAAACAAAGGTCAACTATCCACCTCTTCCAAACTTCACTGAGGACATTGCTGCTTCACCTCCTGCCTTCACGGAAGATGTTGATGCTCCACTACCTGCCTTCCAAAGGATGTCATTGCTCCACCTCCTGCCTTTGCAGAGGACATCATCTCCTGTTGAGGAACCTGAACCTGAACCTTGAACCTGAAGGTCGGGGGTTCGAGTCTCAGATCCGGCAGGGATTGTAGGTGGGGGGAGTGAATGACCAGCGCTCTCTTCCACCCTCAATACCACGACTGAGGTGAGACCCTTGAGCAAGGCACCGAACCCCCAACTGCTCCCTGGGTGCCACAGCAAAAAAAGGCTGCCCTGGGTGTGTGTTCACTACTGTGTGTGTGTGTGTGCACTTGGATGGGTTAAATGCAGAGCACAAATTCCGAGTATGGGTCACTATACTTGGCCACAAGTCACTTCACTTCAAAACACACATTTAACTTATTAGAATGAATTCCAGGAAGAATTCTTTTAGGGAACACCAGTGTTTGGCAAACACATCTAGTTTCCAAGTTTCCTCTGTTTGCTAGTGTGCTTAGTTCTCTGAGTTCTGTTTGTGTTCCAGAATTCTCTGTTTCCAGCTTGTGATTTTGATTTATCTGCCTGCTGGTACAGCCACAATAAACAGTCTCCACAAATATGACCAGTGTTCTCAGTTAAGTTAAATGTTGACCAGTGTCAAATATGACCAGTGTTCTCAGTTAAGTTAAATTCTCAATTAAGTTAAATGTTTATCCTTGGAATCATCACTGGGCCAAAATAAGCTCTTCACAAATACATATAATGTGTCAAAGTCATAGTTTGAGCAGGCTTACATTAGAAGTGTTTACATGCCTAATAAATCATGGACCAGAATAAAAACAATTTCTTCATGCAGGTCTGTACAATGAAGTTAAAATCTCTGTGTACATTTTGCACATTGTGTGCTTTGTGTCCTAATGCATGCTGACCTACAGGAAAACAAACACCACTGACCTCTGCTTCTTCCTTCAATGCTTTATTTTTCTTTGTAATGTCTCTGTACAAATTTAATGAGATGTCGTATATGACAGGATAAGACGAAACCATGGGTATAAGAGTTTCTTCCATTTTGTGCATCAAACAGTAAATGGGAACTAATTGCAGGTAAGAAGTAAAGTTGTGAGTGGGGAACTGAAGAAACGTAGGACCACACAGGCCATAGGAGTGGTCATCCAGGAAGCCAATCATTTGGATTTGTCACTTTGCCGTGTCATATCTCATTTGCATCAATTCAGATGTCGCTTTGTCGATAATCACCAAAACTGTCACTTTCTAGTGTGAATGTAGGGTAACATTCCAAAAGAGAATTTTCTTCTCACTTCCTTCGGGTTCAGATGGACATTTAAGAGGAAGACTTGAAGTTTTTCTGAGAACAACATTGTTTAAGACTTGTTAAAAGCCCACCAGTTTCATGAGTAAACCAGGGAAAAGTGAATTATACTGACTTGAATTAAAGCAGAAAAAAGGCAACTTTTATTGGCTTTACCTTCTTGTCAGTTTCTTCTGTTCACCTGTGGTCCAAATCCAACTTCATTAAAGTGTCCGTCTCTCTCTCTCTCTCTCTCTCTCTCTCTCTCTCTCTCTCTCTCACACACACACACACACACACAGACACACACACACTACTCCCTCTGTGTGTGACCTGATTTCACAGTAACAGTAGAACTATCCAGAAACAAAATGTGGCTTTGTGTCCGTGTGTGAGAACTTTCCTCATTCGATCAGAAATTTACACACACAGTGCTGGTTTGTCTGCTTTACCAGACAGGACATGGATTAGAGAATTAGTGTAATACAAGTACCTGGACTTTAGTATGAGTAAGTGTGTGTTAGGTCAGGATCTTCTGCTTCTCTAAGTGGGCATAGCTACAGTATGTGAAGCATAGCCAGGGGGTCTGTGAGATTTTTTATTTAGTTACAGAGGTGGACATCACATTTGAAGCAAGTCAGATGTGTCAGGGATTGGCCTCAGTTTATGGCGCTACAAGGGCTCACAAAAATGGTGCCTATATATTATATAGATAGAATATTATTGTACACATTTGAACAATGTTCATAGAATAAATCTCCCAAATGAATGAATAAATTTATTTTAGAGTTGAAGTTTGAGCTCTATAAAACACCTAATGGAGGTAATTAGGATTCTTACAGATGATGTGGCAATATTACTTCACCCTAGAAATGCATTTTTTCTGTTAATTTTTTTATGTGGATGAAGAAAAACTCTTATCGTTGTTCAATATCTGATTATTCAACACATCTTTGACACTAAGAAAAGTAGACTTGTACTTAAAAAAGTTCTACAAGTGTAATCATAAAGACCCTGATGCTCATAATGATCACCCTTTCAACACACGTAGTGAGTCATAATCTCATTATCCAGCGTCACCCACAGGTTCCCTCTTGAGTCTGGTTCCTCTCAAGGTTTCTCCCTCATGTCGTGACAGGGATATTTTTCTTGCCACTGTCACCTCTGGTTTGCTCATTAGAGATCGAAATCTACATCCGGCTTTTATTGTTATACAAATAAAACTGAATTGAATTGCGCATGAATACATGGGAAACTTTATGCATCAATCACCATAGTTACAGTTTTGTTAACGACCCTTTTCCGCACTGTTATCACACCCTGGCACCTGTTTCTAAATAATCTTAAAAACACACACACACACACACACAATTCTAATCACATTTTGTGGGATTGTGAATCCTAATCCTCATTTCGTAATCTGTTTTTCAGTCCTTCTCTGCCATCAATTCCACCAATATCCCTCCTTTCCTAGTACCTTTTCTGACATTGCTAGCAAAATGACTCGTTCTGCTTCACTGGAGAAAAAAAAACAGACTTTGCATAAAGAATCCTCTGTTTTTATGGAACTAGAAAAGGTCAAGTATTCCCTCTGTGGCTCTGACAGGAAATTTGGCAGCTCTTCAGAGACCGTGTAGACCATGTAAACACCGTCCACCACCTCTCACCGACTGTCTTCTTTCCTTGTCATAGGACCTGAAATCTGAAATCCTTGGCTGATTTTTTTCTTCCTTCTTCCTTTTTCCTTTTTTTTATTATTTATTTGAATGCATGTTCACAGCATGAAGTTCTCACACCCAGCATATGCTGTGTGTGTGAGTGTGTTTGAACAAAATATTTATCCACACTTGACCTTGATTTAATCATAAAGATGTTTATAGTGAGACAGCCAGGCACCGGGAACGTCTAAACATCTAGGTTATCAGGTCATAGCTTGACAGCTTGAAAAAATGTGTTAATGTGGAAAGCAGCAACGTTAAGGTGGAACATACAGAAATGTTAATGTGGAATATAATGTTAATGGGAAATACAACAACGTTAAGGCAAAAACACAACAATGTTTAGGCAGAATGAAAACATGTTAAGGCAGAACAAAACAATGTTAATGCGGAAAACGACAACGTTAATGCGAAAAGCGACGACGTTAATGTGGAAAGCGACAACGTTAATGCGGTAAGCAACAACGTTAACAACGAAAGAGACAACGTTAATGCGGAAAACGACAACGCTATTGCGGAAAGCAACAAAGTTAATGCGGAAAGCAGCAACGCTAATGCGGAAAGCAACAATGTTGATGCGGAAAGCAGAATCGTTAATGCGGAAAGTGGCAACGTTAATGCGGAAAGCAGCAACATTAATGCCGAAAGCAACAACGTTAATGCAGTAAGCAGCAACGTTAATGCGGAAAACGACAACGTTAATACGAAAAGCGACGACGTTAATGCGGAAAGCGACAACGTTAATGCGGTAAGCAACAACGTTAACAACGAAAGAGACGTTAATGCGGAAAACGACAACGCTATTGCGGAAAGCAACAAAGTTAATGCGGAAAGCAGCAACGCTAATGCGGAAAGCAACAATGTTGATGCGGAAAGCAGAATCGTTAATGCGGAAAGCAGCAACATTAATGCGGAAAGCAACAAAGTTAATGCGGACAGCAACAACGTTAATGCAGAAAGTAACAAAGTTAATGCAGAAAGCGACAACGTAAATGCGGAAAGTGACAAAGTTAATGCAGAAAGCGACAACGTAAATGCGGAAAGCAACAAAGTTAATGCGGAAAGCAGCAACGCTAATGCGGAAAGCAACAATGTTGATGCGGAAAGCAGAATCGTTAATGCGGAAAGTGGCAACGTTAATGCGGAAAGCAGCAACATTAATGCGGAAAGCAACAAAGTTAATGCGGAAAGCAACAACGTTAATGCAGAAAGCAACAAAGTTAATGCAGAAAGCGACAACGTAAATGCGGAAAGTGACAAAGTTAATGCGGAAAGCAACAACGTTAATGCGGAAAGCGGCAACGTTAATATGGTACATACAGTAACATTAATGCGAAGCATAATGTTAATGGGAACAACAACTTTTAGGCAGAACAAAAACATGTTAAGGCAGAACACAATGATGTTAAAGCAGAACCATGGTGGTGTTTCTGCTGAAATCAGATCATTTGCGCATATTTAGTGTTAATGAGGAAAACAGCAACATCAGTGCGGAACAGAACAATAATTAACGGAAACACAAATACATCAAGGCAGAACATAACATTGTGCTCACGCTTCCCACTAGACTGGTACACCGGTGCAAGGAATATTCCTTTAGTTCGTAATCACTTACAGTACATATATGTTACTGACATATATAAAATAAAATATACACAATAAAATATCCAAATATTACAGTACAGTAGTCCTAAATTGTAAATCTGGAATTTAAAACATGTAGCGTGGTTAAGGCTTGAGGTCAGAGAAAGTTCATAATGTCTTTTTGGAGTCGTTTGCCCAAAAAGTTTGGGAATCCCTGCATTAATACCTGTCTTGGATTCACACTCCTGTGTCACTGATACATCTCTTAAATCATAAAAAGTAAATTGTTAGTAATTCAGAATAAACATTCATCATTCATGGACATTTACTCTTCCCTCTGTCATTTAGATAAAATTCCTTTATACCTCAATTACCACCAATGCTTTTCTTTAGGCTTTACATCATAGATTAAGTGAACACCAGACTTGTGTTTTGTTATTTTATTCAACTTAATACAGAAGAATTACAATTTAACACGTCTTAACTGGTTTGTGTGTCATTGGCGCCCTCTGGTGGACAACAGATGATATTTCATGTGTAGTTTTTTTTCGCCACCAGATGTCGCCATTTCCTCACAAATACAGCAGGTCTGTAGCTCACTGCTTTTGTCATCTCGCCTGTTTCAGTTGGAAATGTCACCTGTCTCCTACAAAACAAAGAAAAATACTTTCAGACCACACAAAATTAAGCATGTAATGAAAATATTTTCTAGGCCAATACATAAAAGTGGCTCACATCAGCAATGTGGGATTTTCAAGCCGAAGTCACACCTCCGTTTGCAAATTTACTCCCATTAACAACAATTAAACACACACACACACACACCTACCTTATGTTAAATAAAGTTAAATTTAATATTGTGGAAAGTGCATGAAATAAGTTAGTCCCTGCTTTCACTTGCGTCGTAGTAGCCAACTGGTCGTTCCCTCACCAGCTTCTCCTTTTGTGAAGCATCTACTTGTTAAAATTAAAATTTTACAGTAAAGTTGGACAATAAAAGCATTTCAGATCTTTGCATTGCTGTGTCTGGGGTGTCTTGCTGCGTAGACGGTTTTGGATCCTCTGCAACAAGGGAGTTTGCTATGGAAAAGCGACGCTTTCTCTCTCATACAGAAAGCACCCAGTAACCTCACAGGCCATTTTTCTCACCTGTGGCCTGTAACATATTTATTTGTCTGCTGTCCAGATTCTGATCTGCTAACATGTGGACAGAGGTGCTCCTAATTCAGTGGATGGTATATGGCCGTGACAGAGCAGCCTCATTGCTAATTTGGCTAAGTATGTTTCCCAGGTAGTTTACGCCAATGGGCTCTCTAGAGTACCACAAAGACATGGTGTCCATCTCACTCTGAGGTTTGTGACAAGGATGGAGGTAGAAAGATGTTGCATTGTGGTGGGTTTCTCAAAATTTTGATCATTTACTTTATATTTATAGATACAGTTGGGGTCGCCATGGCAAATTATTGATCCGAGTATTTTGATTTGGCACAGTTTTTACGCCAGATGCCCTTCCTGGTGCAACCTTCCCCAATTTTTATCCAGGCTTGGGACCAGCACTGGATTGCACTGTCTTGCGCAACCCCAGTGGCTGGGGTTGGGACCCTGGCCAGGGGATCCAGAGATCAATATATATACTAATATAATATAATAAACACTGTTAATTCAAACTATTTACATGGCCATCATCTGGGACAGGAGGCATTGGGGCCTTGTTGAAGGTCAGTGGTTCAAGAGGAAAAGGTGGACGTTGGCTCCAGACGTCCAGCACAGCAGCTTGTCCCAAAGTATTCAGTCAGATGTTGATGGCATGGGCAGGATGCCCGAAAACCAGATTCCTGAGCAAGGGACGACACGTGGGACGCCCTGAACATCACCCAAAAACAAAAGGAGTAAAACGTATGGGTTTATTTTTTTTCTCAGTGTAACCAAGTAAGAGTACTTTTGTATATTGCAATAATACTCAAGTAGAGTGTAAATACAGAATAATACATTAATATAGTAACGATGTACAGTTATTAAAAAGATAAGCATTTGTTTGATTTTACAGAATCACACTGGTTGGATTTTATAGCATTTGAGAGTGAACAGGTTTTCTTCTTCCGCTCTCTGAATCCTGTGATCCGAAAGTGTTTATGCAGGACAGGAAAAAGCGGGACGCGTTGGAGTCTGGATGCTATCTGCTGGTAGCTTTAAGACATTACAGACTTCCGCATTTCTTGAATGACATTCATTGCCATTATGTTCGAGATAAAGTACTAACAGTAAAACATATTTATTTATTTATTTATATTTATGTTAGATTTATGCTTTACATGTACACAATTATTATATCTGTATTTAAATGTGCTTATAACTAGTCTAGACATCAATTGTTTTCAGATCAAACATACCGATATACTTTCCCTAATCCACTCTGTAGGTTAAATAAAGTTTCAAATTGACAAAATAATTATGTAAATGTTTGCAAATGTCAGCTTGCTAGATAAAGACTGCTATTAAATACGCCTCTCCATATTTCTGAACCTGCATGGACATGCTGTTATCTATAAACAGATTAAAAATCAATCTTAGCTCCATCTTAAATCCGAATCGCCGTTTTTGGAAAATATTAATTTTTGCTGAACGGAACGGAATATTGTTCCTCAAAGACACTAATTTTGCAAAATGTGAAGAATGTGAGATTTTGATTGACGTTTTGGCATTCCTCTGACCTTTGACCCTTTGCTCTCACCCATGACAAAAACCCAGCTGAGACCTGTGATTGCTGCTTGCGAAACTTCCTCTCTCCTCTGGTGATTTGACCTCTGAGAGATGCGTGACCTCTGACCCCGATCCACACACCAATCGGAGGTCTGCGTGAATTTGGGAAGCCAATCAGCGTGCAGAGTCTACAAACTGAGTAATATTACATAACCAGAGACAGAATGTGACATCAGACGGGAATTAATAAAATAATGCAGAAAGGTTTGTGCATTAACACACCACACACACACACACACACACACACACAGAGTCTGTCAACGACGGACAACATGAAGACACAAAACAAATACTGAAATTCCAGGACTTTCAAGCAACAGCTGTCCCCTTTGACACACACACACACAGACACACACACACACACAGACACACACACACACACACACTTTTAGCCTCTAGGTGTTTCTCTCCTTTCTTTCTCTGTCTCTCTCTCAAGCACTCCTAATTGGCCACACACTGAGTAATGTGACCAATGGGCTGCTGTGCTGGCGTTCTTCTGTGTGTGCCTGTGTCAGTGTGTATGTGTGTGTGTGTGTGTGTGTGTGTGTGTGTGTGTGCGTGCGTGTGTGTGTGTGTGTGTGTGTCAGGAGCTGATCAGGGTATCTCAGGCTCCCCTTGTCCTGTACAGAAGAGTTTTTGGAAGACTCTGACTCGTGTTACACTTGGACCTACAATTCTATAAAAGTTTAGACTTTCGACTTGTTGGACAAAAGAAAGACGAGCGTCCAGAGGAGACCAGCGAGGTGAGAGACACGATCTCGCAATACATTTACAATGGTGGAGGAGAACTTACGTCAAAATAGAAATAACTTTATGAAATATGAAGTATGAACGTACTGAGAAACTTTATGAAGTTTTAAACTATTGCACCAAAACAAAACGTTAAGAAATTGAAAGTATACGCATATGTTATAAAATTAGCATGAGTTCCTTTTAGAAAAAAAAGTGCTTATAACAATTTTAAAAAAAAGTATGTGGAAGAAAGTTTAACTATGTGTAAAAGTGCAGATAACTCAAAAACGCCTGAACAATAAGTATTCAAAGATTAAGAGAAATGTCTTGCAGTTGTAACTCTCGAATCAATTAAAGAAAAATTTTAAATGGTTAGAAATGTTCCAAAAAATTGAAGCAGAGCTCAAAATTTCTCAAAGCTGTAGTATTTATAAGTAAAAAAAAAAATCTCTAGTAGTCAAACCAGTACTCAAACAATTAGTTTAAAAGAAAAGTATAATATAGTAAAATATTGTCTAGTAAAAACAGTAAGTCTCAGTGAAAAAGATGGCATCTTAAAGCATATGTATATTTTGTTATCTAATTGTATTTTATCTATATTTGATTTATTATGTCTATAACAATGAAACAAACCCTTAAAGAACAAATGAAACTTTTCACATTTGTAAAATGTAAAGTATTAAATGTTATAACTGAATATTATAATCACATACTGTGATCAATGCAGCATATGGGGTCCTAGGTTCAAGTACTTAAATACAAATAAATATTACACACCGATGTGTAACGTTAACACTCAACTGCGCATTAACATACATACTGAACTTAATATTAAGTTGAATATTAAGTTAAAAGCTAATGTTTTGTTCTTGTAGTTCACTTGAACTGTAAATGTTCTGTTTATGAAACTAAACCAAAGACAGAAATGTACTGAAATGTTAAGAAACTTTATGAAAACATGTAAGATTTGAATTGAATACTGCTTAAGAATCAATATTATCTAAAAAAAAGTTAATTTTATGTTGACACTTAATTGGAATTTAAAAAAGTATAACACAAGTATGAATGTTACATCCTGACTAGTTATCAATATAATTTCAACTTTATAGCAATACTTTATAGAAATAATGGAATCCTGCCAGCCAATCAAGAATGAGTATTTTCCCTAACTATGATATCTATCTTAGATGGGGGAATGTTTTGTTAATCAATCTCAGTTTGTAATGTACATCCGGCAATCTTTGAAACTGGCATGAGTTCAAGTTTTTTCTTTTTTTTGTCGACAAGCACGCACGTGTTTAGTTAAGTATTAAGATTAAATAGTGAGTGGTTTGAGTGGTTTGAGTGGTTTCCCCACTTGCAGTTCACTCAGGTGTGAAATGTGCAGTTTATTGAGCTGAACCAAAATAATGACGTATGTTAGCTAAATATAGTGGTGTCTGAAAGGAAGGGTGGAGGAGGAAATGTCAATAATGTAATCAGGAAATCAAAAAATGACACGTATATAAATCTATAAAACAAATATTCAAAAATTGATCAATTCTCAAAAACATTGTGTAAGTAAATATGCTAACTTTTCCAAACTGTAGTACAAATACAAGTACAAAAATATGACATATATGGCACAAAGTTATTATATATACATACATACATACATACATACATATACACACACACACACACACACAAACATATATATATGATCTGTATCTGCATGATTTTATGCATTGTGCTGCTGCCACATGATTGGCTGATTAGATAATTACATGAATTAGCAGGTGTACAGGTGTTCCTATTAAAGTGGATGGCGAGTGTATACAGCATACAAGAGAAGTGAGTTCTGTTAGTGTATCAACTCTCAATAATCGAATTATTTCCACGTTGACAAGTTGAGTATTTCTTCTTATGCACAATCAAAAACAAATACAAATACCAGAAAGACTAGATTGAAAATACAGACTCCAATGTAGAAACTCAGTGCAACAAAAGTGAATACACCTGTGATCACTGACACACAAGTTAGAAAACCTGTGATCATTGAAACAAAATTGAGTACATTTGTGAACATGGTTATAAAATGACCTGTGAACACCAGAACTTTCTCAGTTTTTGAATTATGGGCTTTATGTGGAATTATGGGCTTCCACATGGAAAAGAGTTAGCAGAGGAATTGAAAAATCTGATTGTGTCACTTCGCAAAGATGGAAAAGGATACCAGAAGATTGGTGACCAACTAAAAATCAGTCTAAACACAATTGGGATTAGTAACAGTAATCAGGAGGTATAGAATGAGCCATAGCACCACTTCAGTGGCAAGTGCTTCAGACTTGGTGTAAGAGTTATCAATGGAAATCGAAGTTCCTGTGACAGTTCAGGACATTGAATAACGTCAACCTCTATGGATAGCGTCCAAGAAAAAAAAAAAAACCTTGCTCGCTCTTGAGAACGAAGCTGCAAGATTAAACTTTGCCAAAGAACCTGAAAAGAAACCTGATGAATATTGGAAGTACATTCTTTGGTCAGATGAGACCAAGATCAATTCGTTGGGCTCAGGTTGTGTCCAGGGTGTTTGGCGTGAACCTGGCCAGGACTACCACAGTGAATACATAGTCCTGACAGTGAAGCACAGAGGTGGGAGTGTGATGATACGGAGCTGCATGAGTGCAGAAGGTGTTGGGGAGATGACATTTATAGATGGCACCATGAAGGCCTGTGGATATACCAAAATACTGGCTGAGAAGATGACTCCCAGTCTCCAGAAGCTTGGCAGAAGAGGAATATTCCAGCATGATGATCCAAAAGCACACTGCCAATATCACGCAAGAGTTTCTAAAGAAGAAAAAAAGTTAAACCTAAAAAGTGACCTGGCCAAATATGCCGCCTGACTTGAATCCAACAGAACGCCTTTGAGGTATTTTGAGGAGAAATGTAGAGCAACACACCCCTTCCAGCAAAGAGCAGCTGGAACAATTTGTCATTTCTCCAGAAATTTGTGCAACACTGGTATCCTCCATACCGAGGAGGATTGAGTCTGTCATCAATAATAAAGTTAGACATACGAAGTATTGAAAAAATAAATGATTTGAATCTCAGAAATGAAAGGTGTATTGACTTTTGCTGCATTGACTTCCTACTGCGGGGCCTGTATTTTTAATATAATACCTCGAAACTGTAAGTAAAGCAAATACCCGACTGTTCAACTTAAAAGTAATCCAATTACTGTAAAGTGCTATAATTTTTGGCATATCAATCCTACCTGCTTTTGTTTTTCTTTTTATTTGCCTTACTGACATTTATTTAATTGCACCTGTTGAACATGAAGCAAGTGAAACAAGAGTTTCTGGTTTTTAAGCTCAAGTTAAATTTGGACTTCTTTCAAACATGTCTTAAACATCCTGTTGGTTTGGAACACTCTATTCCCAAATCTGAAGGCGTGGATTCATTTTCAAGTACAGCAGCTCTGACAGTAGTTCTTCCTGTATTTCTTGCTGTGATTGTGTAATTACTATACACTGATGTGCTTGATTATCTACGTTATCATTTCTATAGTAACAGCTCATTCACATCGACTTACATGGCAGCATATAATAATAAACTGACGAAGAAGAATTGTTATTTAACAAAGAAAAACATTGATATGGTGAAGCTTTCTGTACGAAGATGTTTATTTGAACATTGATGGAAGGAGTCTCCAGTTTCAGCGCTTTGTAACAGTCATGCAGGACAGAGTAGTTTCTATTTGCGATTTCTCAATAATGTAACATGCTGCGTTTTTTTTTAAAAATTTATTATTATTAACTTCTAGAGAGAAAAAAGTTAATAATTATAAATTTTAAAAAAACTGGCGAAGGAATGACTGTTTAGAGCTGCTATGACGTTAACGATAACTTGTCTCATTGACGTTCCGCAACATTAAACGGATAAAAAAAAGTATGTTATACATTAATGAATTCCAAACGTGACAAGAATCTTGACAAGTTGCTGTGGTATAAGAGGAATAAAACACTTCGGAGTGTGCTGTTATAGGAAACTAAATGACTTTAGGGTGGTAACAGTGACCCTGCTTTGCATGGGGCCACATCACGCTACCATGTCATGGATTATTTTCCTATAACAGCACATCCCCAAAGTTATAGAAGTTTAGTTTCTTGATGTCTCTTTGTCTTTAGTATGAACATTTCATAGTTCGTAGTATTTCATAATATTTCATAGTAGTAGTCGAGTGGTGATTAGTTAACCAATGATCTGTGAATGTAGTGTGAAAGTTGTGAGTGTGTAAATTGGTGTATGTAAAGATGCATATTCAGATTCGTAGCTTCAGGAAATTGTGAAATTTACTAAATTACAAGCCCACTTGCAGATCTGATTAAAGACTAAATCCCATTAAGGACTATCTGATTAAAGACTGATTAAGGACTAAATCCCATTGTTGCATTCAGGTATAAAACACCTTCATATCTAAGGATAAAGGGGCGACTGTCTTTCCCACGCTACAGTAACTAATCACGTTTGATAAATAGGTTACGAAGATCAGTCAGTAGATCAGGCAGTATTGACTACCATTGTGTGTTTAAAAGAGCACCTACAGGAGCGACTCTTCAGGCTAAAGGTGAAAATGCATGTGTGTGTGTGTGTGTGTGTGAGAATCGCATGTGTGTCTGTTGCCTAGAATTTTATAACTTTACTCCAATTTATTTCAGAATATCAGGTTTATGTGTTGTATATAAGTCTATATTTTGATTTTCTTTTCTTGTTCCTAGGTCTACACAGTGAATAAACATGCGTTTATATTTATAATTATAAACTAATTTTTATAATTAGTTATAGGATATACTCAGTACAGTTCCCAAGATTTTACTGTTGCACTTAATTCAGGGAAAGACTGATCACGCACAACCCGATTATCCTACAGGTATACTGTATATGCAGTCATTTTCTTAAAATGATATCAAATCCATCTCATAAACTATGATAAGAGTTAAAACTCTAATTAGACTAAATGTGAACTGTCTGAATTTTGATATTAGTGAGCAACTGTGAATGGTGGGAATGTTTTTAAAATGTAGTACAAAAAAATAACATTAAAAAAGGTAGTACAAGGTCATTTTCTTTGCATAATGTAATAATAATAATAATAATAATAATAATAATAATAACAGAAGTAAGGTAGGGCAATGGTACATCATGGTACGGCAATATAACTGCAAATGTTTTAAATCTAATTGTTAGAATGTATTGTGTGTGTGTGTGTGTGTGTGTGTGTGTGTGTGTGTGTGTGTGTCTGTGTAGGTGGTAATTGTTTGACATATTTTTAAAGAGTGTATAGAAATTCTCACTTGGCCAGAGGAAAGAAATTTCCTCATGACTGACCACACACACACACACACACACACACACACACACAATCACACCATCTAAGACAAACCACTGATCCCCAGGGCAAGAATTCTGCATGTGTGTGTGTGTGTGTGTGTGTGTGTGTGTGTGGGAGACACTCACATGGTCTGCTGAAAGACAATGACCACTTTGTGTGTAATAAGTGGTACAGTAATTTATAGATAATACCTTTAAAGATGAGCATTTCAAACCAATACTGGAACATACACACACACACACACACACACACACACACACACACACAGCCAATTCAGATAGACACCTGCAGCCCAAAGTTTCCATTCACGCTCAGGGTAACAGCCATAATAGTGAATCGGTGACTAAACAACACACACACACAAACCTGTATTATAATCCTGCATTATACATTACACACGCTAAAATAAATGTATCACTATGAGTTCATGCAAAACACACACACACACACATGCACACACACATGCACACACACACTAATATATGCTTTAACATATACATCACTATCTATTAATGTAGAACACACAGACAGACACACACTATTACTGATTCATGTGTAGAACACATACTAGCATGCACTCTCTCTCTCAAACACACACACACACGCACACAGATCATTCATATAGAACACAAACACCTTTAGATAAGGGTTCATAAGAAGATTTAATAAAGCACATCTGTAGATTTGTATTGTAAGAAATAAAACTCGAGGCATGCTGTTATAGAAAAATAATCCACAACAGGATGGTGTGATACAGCCTGACTCGAATCGGACTTACTGTTACCACCCCAAAGCGGATTATCTTCCTATAACGGCACGTCCTGAAGTGTTTTATTCCCTGGAAAATGACAGCAATTTGTCAGTGATTAAAACTGTTAATTTCTTAATGAATGACACATTGTGCTTTTATCCATTTATAGTTATATTTATCATTGTGGGACGTTAGTTGAAGTTAATAAGACAAAAATAGCTTTGTAACAGCTTGTCATGTTACAGAGAAACCACAAAGCGTAAACTCTCTGGTATAAAGCATCCTGACTGTTACAAAGCGTTGACACTGGAGACTCCTTTCAAAAAAATATTTAAAAAAAAAACTTACAGAAATTTTTACAAAATCAATTATTATTTATTTTACAACATCAGTTATTATGCAATTATTATTATTTTTCTTCTTTTTCATAAATAACACCACAATTTTAAATTTGTTTATTATTAGACTTAGATTATGTGACGTGTCGACATTACACGTGCTGTAAAAACAATAACGTATTAGAATGAGCGCATTAATATAAACCTGTGATTTGATTACTGTCAGAGCTGCTGTTATAGAAAATGAATCAACACCTTCTGACGTATCAGATTTGAAAATTCAGCCCATCATTTTATTAACTTATTAACTAATAAATAATGTAGCCTAACAATGGATCAAATATTATAACATACAATAATGAAAAAAGATGTGATAGAATAGATCAGACGTATAGATTGGACAGAGGTCTAACAGTATAGAGCGAATACTTGTCCGGCATCATGCCTCAGAGGCCTACAGATTTACACGAGTCCATTTTGCCGTGATTTTTCCACGCTAAGCGAGTTCCATGCTGTATGGCCCAGCAGGCGACCCGGGTAAACATTAGCTCAGCTGCGTGTGTCTGACAGATGCCGAGGAGCAGGGTCAGTCGTTTCGCTCTTTTTTTTCTACCCTTTTTTCCATCCGTCACTCTCGGCTCGCCTCCACAGGCCCTGCAAGAGGGACTACTCGGAAACCAGGCTTGAGAACTGTCGAGCGCAAGCAGCAAATTGTTCAGGAACACACAAGAAGTAATAAAACTCAACAACATGCTTAGCAAATGTTAGAGAGAGCTGGAACAGGGTCAGCAAACGCGCTCGTAATGCTGTACACAGTGGTCAAATTGTGAAAACAGTTTAAGGGGGGGATGACGGGTTCAAACTGTGAGGGACCCACCGGACTTACCATGGCAGACATCAAAAAAGTCTAGCTGCATGAGAAAATAATGAAGCGATCACTTCCACTGCAGGTTTATATTAATGCGCTCGTTCTAACGTTATCGTTTCCGTAGTAACAATTTACTCAACATAAACTGAATAAACATGTGCGTATCCGTTGATATGGTGAAGTTTTCGTTAAGGAGAAGTAAAGCTGTTAAACTTCAAGAGAGGAAGAAAAGAAGAGGCAGGTGAGAGAACGACTGTTTATAGCTGCTGTAACGTAAGTGAGAACAGGAACGAACTTGTTTTGCGGATGTTCCACAACGTTAAAAGTAGCTATAGCGGATAATATTCAGCTTCGTCGTTGTGTGACGCAGTACGATGCAAAGCAGAGTCTTTTACCACCCCAAAGTTCATTATGTTACTATAACAACGTGTGTTTTATTACTCTTATACCACAACAGTTTGCAAGCAATTGGATTTTATTACTAATAAAACATCACATCCTACTTATTATCAACTTATAGTTACATTTTAACGTTATGTCTCCGAAACAAATTAGTTCCTGTTATCATTTACATTATAGCAGCTATAAAGAGTCATTGATTATTTTTCATTATTGTGTTGTGTTTTATTCCTTACTTGAGTTTTCCTAAATTAACATTATTTACTGCACCATAAACTTCAGCCTTGATAAATAATGTAATGTAAGTAACAAAGGCATTTAGCACGTATTATTTAACATATATTTAATGAAATACACAGGCATTGGAAAATGTTTATACAACCCATGTACAGCAATTTGCAAAAATGAAGTGACAGCATGTTTCTAAATGTCGATCATTTACTGAACTCTGGTCTCCTGGAGTAAATATTGCAACTTTCTTCAGGCTCTGTTCTGAATTTTGTCAGTTAACAACCACAAACGTGTTCATGAAGGTGTTCATATTGTTCATATCTTATCTTTGAGTCAAGTAATGCAAATGCTAGTTACTTTGTTATCGTTATTTATGGTGTATTAATGCAGAAGTTCATGGTTAAACATGTTAAATTGCATCATTTAAGGGAAGCTTTAACTGTTATCTTCACACCTTAAGTGATAAAATGATGTTATTTTAAGGGAGAACTAAAAGGAAGATAGCAGGTTTGCACATATAATTCGTAATATATGAAGCTCAGCTTAGCACTCTATACTAAAAAAACTTTCAACTTTAATATCTACTCAAGTCACTTCTTGAAAACACATTGTAGCACTGTAAAGACATTTTTGTGGAATAACAAGTGATTTTAAGTTATAACTCAAAAGGTATGAGGAAAACATGACTCATAAAAAGTAGAGAAATTCATACATATAAAGATAAGAAGCTATTTCAAAAGTCCCGCCCCCTTATTTATCTCGAGCCGTCCAATTGGGCCCACCCCCTCAAAACATAGTAGTAGAAAGATGTTTCATAATCAGGCATAAAAAAAATTCGGTGATCATAAATATTGATTTGTAACTGCACAATGGATTTGTAGGTATAATAAGAAGACTGGACTTAAAAATCTGTCACTTTCACGGATCACAAACGAATTCGTAAACTGGACTTCCGTAAAAATGAGTTCAAATAAGTGTCGATAACAGCTATATGAGTGGTGTGTGTGTGTGTGTGTGTGTGTGTGTGTAAAATCTGTAAATTAGAAATTGACAGATTTAAAGGTAAAAAAGATATATTACGAAGCCCCGCCCCCTCATTTATCTGGAGTCATCCAGTTGGCCCCACCCCCCACAACATTAGAGTAGTGAGATGTTTCATAATCAGTCATAAACATAATCAAGGATTCGTAAATGCATACGAATGTAGCCGTACTCACGAAACTTTCAGAGTTACGCATTTATGAATTGAAGCGTACGTGTCTTATTGTTGCATTTCCAAACTACTTAAAAGAATTGTAGTGAAATAATAAAATAATAGATTCTGGATTCTTCAGTCACGTTATATGATCGTAGATCAGATTTCAGATCAAGGCCAATTTTTCAAGTTGTGTTCTTTCTAAAAAAAT
Source organism: Pangasianodon hypophthalmus (assembly GCF_027358585.1). Taxonomy (NCBI): domain Eukaryota; kingdom Metazoa; phylum Chordata; class Actinopteri; order Siluriformes; family Pangasiidae; genus Pangasianodon; species Pangasianodon hypophthalmus. Next base: position 2,676,038 of record NC_069723.1, read on the forward strand.
TCAGTGGGCGTGACTTTGACGTACTAGCTACATGAGTGCTGTGTGTGTATCTTGTGTGCAGTAACTTGCTGAGTAACAGCAGACTTGCTGAGTCACATATGTTACGGCGTCTCAAACACACACACACACACACACACACACACACAGGCACACATGCAAAGAGCCAGCATTGGTATTCTTAGCACACACAAACAGCACCGGATACACTCAGTGTGTGTGTGTGTGTGTGTGTGTGTGTGTGTGTGTGTGTGTGTGTGTGAGTGAGTATATTAGGCTCCCTCTGCAGGACTTGAACAAAAACTTTGTAACGGTCCATTTGGAAGGAGAAATTCTGAGGGCCATAAACATCCTCTCTTCTGTTTTCAGGTGACACAAATGTGACATACTTTTAATAGTTAGTTTCTTTTTTTTTTTTTTTTGGTGGGGTGAAAGGGGGCGGGGTTTCACACTGGGCCTCGTCGTCCAATGAGAATGAGCGAATTTGTTAAATAGTGCTGTGATGGTTGATACGTAGAGATACACTGAGTTACAGAGTTACAGTGCATCCCTATATAAAGTGGACAGAGAGGACTGAGGCACGAGTGTATGTGTGTGTGTGTGTGTGTGTGTGTGCGTCCCTGCACTGGCAAAACACAGAGACACTCCAGCGTACTGAAGGTATTTATTTATTTTTTTATTATTAACACTTTCATCATAGAATGTCAGAAATCTAGTTGTTTCTAGAATATTACAGAGTTCTTCAGATGTTTTCACTGAATTAAGTTTAAAATGATTTTTTGAAGGATGAATGAAATGTGTGATTGATCAGTGCTGACAGGTTGAGCGCTACTGTGTAAGAGCAGAGAGAGAGAGAGAGAGAGAGAGAGAGAGAGAGAGAGAGAGAGAGAGACGGCACAGGGAGAAAAGGTCAAGAAAAAAGAAAAACAAAGTTTGACAGAGAAAGGAAGAAAGATAGGAAAACAGAGAGAATGAGAGAGAGATTGACAGAAAGGGGACGTGATGTGGAAGAGAAACAGGAAGACAGACAAAGAAATAAAAGAAAGAGAATAAGAATTGGTAGGGAGTAAGAAAGCCAGCCATTGGGACAGGGCAAAAAAGAGGAAGTAAAAGAGTCAGAAAGACAAATAGAGACGTGCAGTGAAAGCTGAAAGAAAGCATAAATGAAGAGAGAGAACCTGTAGGATGTGTCAAGGAAAGAAGAGCAGGAAAAAAGGAGAAGAAGACAGAGGACGTAGAAATGGAGAGCAAACGAATGAATGAATTTGTATAGACAAAAATTGTAAAAAGATACAGCTGGGGGGTGGCAGGAAAAAAACAGAGAGAGAAAAAAAGAGAGAAGAACAGAAATAGGAAAGACAGAAATCACAGGAAATGTAAAGAAAAGAAGAGAGGAAAAAGAAAGAAGAGAATGAAGGGGAGAGCCAGTGAGAGGGTTAAGACAGGAGACACTGGGAAGGAAGGAAAGAAATAAAGTAAAAAAGGAAAGAAATGAAGAAGTGAGAGAACAGAGAGAGAGAGATCTTCTGTCACCCTGCAGCTAGTGTGTCACATGAAGGACTGTACATGAGACACACACACACACACACACACACACCTGCTTGCTCCCCTCTCTCAGCAGTCTCAGCTCTCTGTCTATCGCCCTCAGGGCATCATGGGCGTTTTGTGTGAAAGTTAGAAAGAGAGAGAGAGAGAGAGAGAGAGAGAGAATGACGAAGAATGGATGGATATTCCTGAGTAGTGCATTGTGTATAACTGTGAAGTGTGTGTGTTCAAGTCAGTGTGTATAAAAGTGAAGTGTGTGTGTGTGTGTGTGTGTGTTCAGGTCAGTGTGTATCTGATACCTCATGATATGTACATGTGTACTAGTTATACTGTTAGTACTATACTGGCTATACTATACTAAACTCTACTATATTAAGCTGGTTATATTACACTATACTGTATTAAACTGGTTATACAGTACTGGTCATATTACGCTATACTGTACTATACTGTACTATACTATACTATACTATACTATACTATACTATTCTATATTGCTTATACTAGTTATATTATACTAAATTAAACTGTACTATACTGGTTATACTGTAGTATGCTATACGGTTATATTACACTACACTATACTATACTATACTATACTATACTATACTGATTATTCTATATCATACTGGTTATATTACACTATACTATACTATACTATGCTATTCTATATTGTTTGTACTAGTTATATTATACTAAATTGTACTGTATTAAACTGGTTATACTGTAGTATACCATACGGTTATATTACACTATACTATACTATACTATACTATACTATACTGATTATTCTATACCATACTGGTTATATTACACTATACTATACTATACTATATTGTTTATACTAGTTATATTATAATAAATTATACTGTATTAAACTGGTTATACTGTAGTATACTATACTGGGTACACTATACCATACTGGTTATATTACACTATACTGCACTATACTATACTATACTATACTATACTATACTATACTATACTATTATATATTGTTTATACTAGTTATATTATACTAAATTGTACTGTACTGTAGTGGTTATACTATAGTATACCATAGTGGTTATATTACACTATACTATACTATACTATACTATACTATACTATACTGATTATTCTATATCATACTGGTTATATTACACTATACTATACTATACTATACTATATTGTTTATACTAGTTATATTATAATAAATTATACTGTATTAAACTGGTTATACTGTAGTATACTATACTGGGTACACTATACCATACTGGTTATATTACACTATACTGCACTATACTATACTATACTATACTATACTATACTATACTATACTATACTATACTATACTATACTATTCTATATTGTTTATACTAGTTATATTATACTAAATTGTACTGTATTGTACTGGTTATACTATAGTATACCATAGTGGTTATATTACACTATACTATACTATACTATACTGTACTACACAGTTTATACTGATTATACTATTCTAAACTATATGACATTGATGCTGTCCAGGTACTGTGGTATTGTGAAACGTGACACTGGTTTATACCGGTTCAGTTTATCATATCGTTACATATCCCGTTGATTTGCATGCAGCATACATGTTCCTGTAGAGCAATTTATATCAAGCTATTTATGGCTTTGCTTGTTTTACACACACACACACACACACTGCCATAGGTATTTCCTCCATAAGATGCATCATGGGATCTTCACATGATGTTTAGACCTTAAGCAAACACACACACACACACACACACACACACACACACACACACACACACACAAATACACACACAAAACAACTTCTTTCTCTCTCTGTCTCTCTGTCTCTGTCTCTGTCTCTCTCTCTCTCTCTCTCTCTCTCTCTCTCTGTCTGTCAGTTAAATTCAGCATAACTTTATTGGCCAAAGGATCTAGAACAAAGCAGAGACACTGTCCTTCTTTCTCTCTATCTGTCTGTCTGTCTGTTCACTCTATTCTTGTCTCACTCTCTCAATTTCTGTCTCACTCCTGTCTTTCAGATAAAAACACAGCTTTCAGTACAAATCACTTCTGCAGTGTTACACTCCAATGTCCCAATTATTGTAGAGAAAAGAGATTAAATTTTACGCATGCACACCCACCCACCCACGCACGCACGCACACACGCACACACACTCAGACAGACACACACACACACACACACACACACACACACACACATGCTGGAAAACATCACTAATTAAATTACCTGCTGATCACAGAAGTGCAGAACCATCTCCTTCTCACTCGCTCTCACTCTCTCTGTCTCTTCAGGAAATTAATTTTAGTTATATTCTATTATCATCATTTAAATTTTTAAGAATGCAGCAGAACTGATTGCTGACACATTTGTGTTAAAGTTAACCTGGAGAATGAGTTTCAGTTTTTTCTAGATTTTCCGTTGCCATCATCAGACTCTATTGTAATGTGATCAATGTTACAGTGGAAAACTTTATTATACATTTTTATAATACTAAATACATCACGTTGGTGCAATATGAAAAGTGCTCACATAATGGGAAAAAAAAGATTGAGATAATGAAAAAAAATTGCTAATATTGTGATCTTAATATTATGTAATATGTTTAAGTATTTACATTATTTTTAATAATTATAATGTGAAAATATCTCATATTTAATGTAAAATGTTAGTATGAAAAATCCAAAAAACTTAATTTACAGTGACATTTATATTATATATTATAATTTTATATATAGTTTAAATATATTATAATATTAATGCAAGCAAAAAAAATCAAGTGGGGAAAAATCAACTTATTATAATGTTAAAAATGTTTCATTAGTACAGTATGCAAAATAATGTGGAAAAAAAGGTTGAGTTAATATATTGGAAGAATGCTAGTATTATTTAATGTTAGTATAATGTGAAATACATTACAAAAATGATATAAAATGGTTTACAATGAAATTCATATAAGATATAATTAAATTAATATAATGCAAACATAATTAAACATTAGTTATTGAATGTGAGAAATGTGTACTTTATGCACCATTTTTGAAGAACGGTTCCTTTCAACAAGTCAAGTTTAGACAATATTCTAGCAGTTTCTGATGTGTTCTTGTCATCCGTGTCGTCCTCTTTGAAGACGTAAAGCTTTAAGTAGACGCAGTGATGCTGAACGCCGTGATACCGGGTTGTGCTTGCTATCATACTCTGAGTTTACTGTATCGTTACAGCTCTTTAATTTGCACACAGCGTTGTTATACAAAAGCTTTTTTTTTGTGAGGAAAAAAAAACTGTTTGCTTTAACACCTGTAGGTGTGAAATGTTGCAGAAATGATTGGAAGTGAAGTCTCACAGCAGAACATGGTGAAAATGAGCAGGGGCAGGGTCATGAAGAATGTGTTTTCATTGTCAAACTCTTTTTGCCGGTCTTGACACAGTGAGGGTCTGTTTAGGTTTCCTGTCTCTTAGATTTTTCTCCTGAGACAAAACACCAAAGTAATTTTAGTGATTAGTATTTGAATATGTGAAAATGTTATTTATTGATTACAGCTCAGGTCAATACAGTCATAACATCGAAACTGTGTTGAAAAACTCACACCCACCCTCTGGGTCCTGGACCTTCTAACCAGCAGAACTCATTTAGCCTGAATCGGCCACCACACCTCCAGCATACAGACTGTAAGCATAGGGAACCCCCAGGGCTGTGTATTAAGTCCTAAGCTCTAGACTTTCTTCATATACGACTATGTTGCCTCCCAGAACCACACCGCATCATCAAACTCGCAGATAATTCTCACTGGGGATGATGAGACAGCGTATTGAAGAGACGTGGCTGATCTGCTGGTGTGGTGCCAGCAGAACGACAATAACTGGAGAAGTGGAAAGGATGAACACCTTCAAATTCCTTGGTGTTCCCATCAGTGAAGATCTCGTCTGGTCCTACAACATGACACACCTATAATAAGAAACATCTGTACTTCCTGAGCAGGCTAAAGATATTTGACGTGCCTGCCCAGGAACTTCTACAGAGGTACCATTGAGAGCATTCTCACCAGTGGCTTCACAGTCTGGTTTGGAAGCTGCTCGGCTCTTCATCGAGAACGTAGAACTGCTCAAACTATCGCAGGAGCAGCCTAAACATCACTGGAGGACATTTATAACACCAGGGTCACCATGATATAGCATTATGGATTGACAGGCCATCAGGCTTGTTAATGACTGTCACACACTGCCACTAACGATACACAATATCGCTTTTACTGTACACGTTTACCGCAACTGTTTTTTTTATTTTTTATTACGCTATAGCCTACCTACCTCATATTAGTACTTGTAGTATATATCATATCATATCATACTTGTAATATACAGTATATCACACTCCACCTTACAGTGCAACACTTTCTGTACAGTGTTGATGGTTTATCGGAAGGAATGCAGAACTTCCTTGTACAGTGTAACTGCCTGTTTTATTGCGCATATGACAAACTCTCAAGTTCACTGTTAAGATTTTAGTAGCGATCTCAACAAAGTCGTACACTGAATGACAAGATCTGAGAACAAATATAAGCATACAAGCATACTAATGTATATTTTACACTATTATGACTAAGTATATTTGAAAAGAAGTGCACTAGTATACTTTTTACATGCTCATATTTGTAAGCCCACCTGAAGAGAAGTACTCTAGGTGCCAAATAACCTATTAGTTTACAGTTAGGAGTATTAATATGAGTATGAAACATATGATTCTAGTAAGCAGATTCAAGGTTTGCTTATTTAAGGTCCCCATTAAAATAGTTTTTCATGTGAGCAAGCTTCAATCCAGTTTACAAATCTGTCCAGAATACATTTTTATCAACCGGTTGTGATTCAGATTTTCGCACCATGTGGTTTAGACAAACTCGTTGACCTTATTTTCTTAAATCTGTCAGGTCCAAATCATCATCTTCATCACCCCCTACCCTCCCCGTTGGCATGGCAACCAGCAGCTCATCATCACCGCTAATGAAAACCAAACCTCAGCAGCAGAGATTGGTCAGCAAGGATGGGCGGAGTCTTATGCGCAGCCCTGCCTCCGGTGTACGGGAAACATGGATCGGGGCGTTTAAGGACATGTGGGGGGCGTGGCTTTCCCTGCGTTGGCGATGGGTGGTGTTAGCATTCTGTGGTTCCTTCCTCCTCCACTGGCTTCTCTTTGCTGTACTGTGGTATGTCTTGGCACGTGCCAATGGTGATTTGGGCGTGGACCATGACAACCCGCCACCCGGGCATACACTGTGCGTCAAATATGTCACGGGTTTCACTGCCGCCTTCTCGTTCGCCCTGGAGACCCAGCTGACCATCGGATATGGGACCATGTACCCCAACGCCGATTGCCCCACCGCCATTGCCCTTCTTGCCCTGCAGATGCTGCTGGGGCTCATGCTTGAGGCCTTCATCACTGGTACGTCTTTTTCAAATTATATTCTATAAACAAGTTTGAATGATTTAGATTTTTTCAGTGTAATGTTGCTTTTTAGGATTGTTGGATGGTACTGTGTGTGACATCATACTCTGCGTTCAATTTTCTGTCATTAGAAAGTCATTGTTGTAATAATGTTAATATCCAAAATGAACTTCTTTTAAAGTGAGTATCAGAATAAAATTATATAACTCATATTTTCATTATTTCTGAAAATAAGTTCTGTTAAAATTATATGTATTGAACAATGCATGTTTATAGACATTTAAAATACATTTTAAGTATAAAAGTTTGCAAAAAAACAGTCTATTTTTCCTAACTTTGCTGGATAATTGATCATTGATATTGTTAAATATTAAGAAAAACCTCTAGGTATTGAATAACTGTACATACACTGTAACTTATTTAAACATTACAGCTAGCTTATAACCCGCAACACCAATATAAACAAAAACCATGCACGGATTCTGTGTAAATGAGTTAATCAGAGACTTTTCTCAGTGACTCAACATGTGTTTGTCAGAAAACGTGGAAGTTTAAGTTTAAACTTGGCTCATGGCTTTTGTGCAACAAGCAAATCTCTTCTATTTAAATTAAGGCAATAGATGTGTTGAGTTTTATGAAACGTGTAAACCAACGGCTGCTGAACAGAGAGATCAAATAAATTCAGGCTAATCAACAAGAAAATTTGACTTCAAATAAAAAGAAAATTAAATAAAATCTTAATAAATGAAATGAAATTTGATATATATGTAAATGTGTAAAAGTGTAAAGTGTCTGATGTGAATATTACCTGAAGATCTTGACCTGTATCTGCATGATTATATGCATTGCACTGCTGCGACGTGATTGGCTTTTTGGATAATTGCTTAAATGATCAGGTGTATAGATGTTCCTATTGAAAACTTGTTTTAAAGCAAATTAATTTTTCCCCCCTTCCTTTATTTTTCTTCTCTCTCTCAGGTGCATTTGTGGCTAAATTCTCTCGTCCACAGAAGCGCTGCAGTGGAATCTTGTTCAGCCCTAAAGCCGTGGTGTGTGAAGTCGATGGTCAACGTTGCCTAATGTTCCGTGTGTGTAACCTGCTCTCGAGGCCGCTGGTTGACGTATGTGTGAGTGCCGTGCTCTATGAGGAACAGGACGATCACACAATCCGCCAAACCGCCCTGGATTTCCTGTTGGATGGCTTGGGCTCGCGACCTTGCCCCCTCTTCCTGTCACCTTTGACCTTTCTCCACCCCTTGACCCCAGACAGCCCGCTGATTCGTGCCATGCCCCCTTCAGGCCAGTCACAGTTTGAGCTGGTTGTGTTTCTTTCTGCTTCCCAGGAGGGCACTGGATCCGCCTACCAGAAGAGGACGTCCTACTTGGCTGACGAGATCCAATATGGCCGCCGTTTCACCAAAGCGGTCCTGCACGGAGAACGGCGGAACAGCGCTCAGGCCATGCGCTATTTCGACACGCACATTTGCCCACTTATGGGACCCAACACGTACAGCAACTCTCGGGACAAGGAGTGTGTGGTACAGGTCAACGGCGACGGTAACGATGCAATGGAATAGCTGTGTGTGTGTGTGTGTGTGTGTGTGTGTGTGTCGTCCATTTTTCCTCATCCAATCTGTGCACATGAAAGGGCATTTCACTTGAGAACAACACTCATATAACTCTTACATATCATTCCATTAATGCTAATCACTAACTAGAACTTGGTCAGATGCTAATCGCTAGCTAGTCCCTGTCTAGTTGCTAATCACTAGCTAGAATCTGACTGAATCCTAATCAAATTTCAAAACATCAATTTAAAAAAACTCTTATTTCACTCAATGGAGAAATTCTGTACTAATTGACAGACACGAAATTGCTAGGAGGACCCAAATGGATGCTAATCAAGAGCATGGACGCAACCAGGCACTAAACACAAGCTAAGTTCTACCTAGCTAATCATTTACAGTGATGACTTTCTTCAAGTTTTTTTCACACATCGTAAAGATACACAGTGAAACCAACAGCGTTTTATTCAACATCACAGTCTGATTTCTCAGATGTACCCCCTGCAACAGCCAGAAACTATACCATTTTGCATTTTCCCTTCTCCGAAATGCATCAACTTTGAAAATAAGCTCCTTCATGGAATCGAGATTCAGAATGGAGAGAAAGCTGGAGCCACCTTCAAGGACTGGATTTGAGCAACACTGTTCTTCTGAATCCACATCACACCATCCGGACTTGAAAACGAAGGAATAGCATAAAACGGGGATGAACATTTACTGAAATATGTGAAGTTTTGAGAATTAACGATAATAAGCGATGATTTTAGAGTACACTGATGATAGCTAAACACTAAATACTACTGCTTACAGGCTATAAATTAGCATCAAGGTGCCAGGTGATTGTGGTATCAATTAGCAAAATAGCATTAAAATATTAAAGCTTGGAAATATGCAGAATTGTATTAGCTAGCCACTTGAGGAAATGGGATCGCAGGTATATTTTTTTTCGTGGGGATTTTTTTTTTTTTTTTGTAAAATTCACAAAAACCTAAGCAACATGCTTAACTTTGAGTAATTAGATCAATTCTTTCTAAAAGTAAATAATTATACATGACACTAAGTGCTAATATACCATGCTATTATTAACACATAAGCTAAGAACACTGTAGTGAATTTTATTTTTTATTTTTTTCCCATTTACTCAAGTGGCGAAGCCTGGAAAGTTTGTTTTAGTTAGAAACCAAAGTCACATGAGACATTTTTTCCCACATGAAGGACGAGCAATTAATGGAATCTGCACCTAGCTCTGCATGATTATACTGATAGTCGCACACTGTATATTATTTTTTATTTTCCTATTAAAACCTAGATAACACTGTGCATTATTAAAGTACTTATCTTCTCTGAGGCTTTGCTCTGAAGGATTTTTATGAGCAGAGGTAAATCGTTAGGGTGTTATTTTTTTTTTTTTTCTCTTTAAGTAATCAAGCTAATATATCCTGTAAATCAGAAATCAGAGATTTTTATATCAGTATTGGTTATGTGTGTAAAACGTTATGATCCCTAAGATCTTTTTTTTTTCTTTCGTACCAAATGGAAGACGTTTTTAAACACCGACTACTGTTTGTACATTAAACTGTGTGGAAGGGCCTGTGTGGACTGTGAAAGAAGTACCATCATTTTGTAACATATAACATGAAATATGAATTAAATAATATTCTTTAAAAAAAAATGCATTTTAACAAGTTTTTTTGCTTTTTTTTTTTTTTTTTTTTTTTTTTTTTTACTGCTTAGCACCAAATGGAAAATAGAACTACATGATGTTTGATTTCGTCCCCATTCGCTGTCCAGAAGACAATACAATATAATAGATATATGTACTTATATATGCAGCGTGATCAGTCATGATGCATCATCTTCATCCATGTCAGCTTGGTGTAATATTTCCCAGCAGCGTCATGCAATTCTGTCCTCAATGGCCTTCCATAACACACAACACCAGTGATGGGCAAACTACAGCTCCAGCTAGTTTTACCCACTTGTTAAGGGCAAAAGGAAATTATTCAGTATTCAGTATTCACCACTTTTCACTTGTGAGCTGCTAATTTTAGTACTTCTCCTCATTCTTACCACTAGATGCTGCACAACTCTACACTAATTCATTCTCTGGAGAATAAGGATTGGAATTTTTTTATTTTCCCAACAAAAACAGCCAGGGGAACCTGTGTGAACGGTTGACGGAACAACTGTTATAACACGAGTGATGAGTGATAAGCAAGATGTGTTGTTGTTAATAAATAAAAAATTGCTGTTGTTGGCAAATCACTGTGGCATAAGAGATTTTATAATAAGACTTTCGAATAATTGTTTTAGGAAAAACAATCCATTTTGAAGTGGTAACAGTGATTATATTCATATAACACCACAACACTAAGTGATTTATTCTTTAATTATAACATTCTATCCAAACATGAGGGGAAAATAGAGAGAGAGAGAGAGAGAGAGAGAGAGAGAGAGTGTGTGTGTGTGTGTGTGTGTGTGTGTGTGTGTCTTCTTAACTTTGGCCTTATTGGCTTTCCATAATGCCACTCAAGTAATTAGCATTGAGCTGAGCTATATTTATCTGAAAAGTCATATATTCATAGTTTGAAGATCTACACATTACTCACAAGAAGTAACGGTGTGTTATAATTCATTATGATGTTCATTATAAAAGTGTCACTTTTTGTCTCAAAACAACACCTTAATAAGTTTTATTCAATTTTATCCCAAATTGGTGCCGTAACTCACGTAAACACTAAAACACTTTACAGCAGGAGTGTGTTCAGGACACTTGACGCCTTAGTTTTAATAACAGAATGACATGCTGGATCCACTGAGAGTTTAAGTGTTAAGCATTTTCAAAATGGCCAACGCTGTGAGCAAGAACAGCGGGTTAAAAACGTCAAGGCGGCCATTTTGTGTTGTGAAATCGGTAAGTGTTCCTGTTGGGAATGTTCTGGCAGCTCGGTGACGTGAAGTAATCTTGCTTTTACACTTATTTTACATTGTTACTGTCCTACAAACATCCAGGAAGGGATATTCTAACATGAAAAACGATTAACGTGGTTTAATTTACTAATACAACATCCAGGGAAAACCAATAGGTTTACGTTAAACGTTTTCACCCCATAGAAAACTGTTATAAATAAAACGCTTAATGTGACTTAATATATTAAGACAGTGATATTGGAGGACCAAATTCAGTACGCAATTGTTCACAATATCAGCTGATGAACCCAGAATCTGAACGCAACAGCAAAGTTTCACGTTAAGCGTTTTCTTTATAACGGTTTTCTATGCGAAAACTTAATGCTTAACGTGCAATTTAGCGTGTCGCGTTCCTATTCTGGGTTCATCAGCTAGCCTGACTGCTTATCAGTAGAGCGGAATAAGATTTTAATGTTTTTTGTTGTTGTTTTTTACTCATTGAGCCCACCCACATTTCCACCCATGCACACAAAGCTCCGCCCCAAAAACTTATGGTGGTTGCTAATGCTAACTAGAGTTATCATTAGCAAGGGATGTCATGACATCATTTCAAGCGCACTCAGATATTCAACTGCTTGAAAGCCAAGTTACAACTCTGTAAACGTGCAATAATTTCTGAGGATGCAAAAGGGTTTTGGGGGTGTGGCTTTAAAATGACAGACAAAAGGCCAATCCAAATATGAACAAACATTCCGGACCGGAAGACAGGTTTCCAAACTGGGATTTTTTTCCTATTTTTTTTTTATCCATTTCTACATAATTTTCTACATTATTTGTATTAGTAAGAAATGAAAAATATTGACTAATGCACCTTTAATGGAGGAGTCTAAGAATTGGTTACTCTGTGTGTGTGTGTGTGTGTGTGTGTGTGTGTGTGTGTGTGTGTGTGTGTGTGTGTGTGTGTGTGCTATAATTAAGATAAAGCCCTTCTAGTGGTGTGTCTGCACTTGAGTGCATTTACACATTCTGAAGTGTTCACTCATTTAATAACGGATTTTATTATTAATGGAATTTAACACATATGCTAATGTAAAAAAAAGAACATTAAAATTAAGATTAAAAAATTAAATTACAATACGAAATATGGTCATGATTTAAAAAAAAAAAAAAACAACCTAAAAACAACTTTCTAAAAAAAAAAAAAAAATCAAAGTGACCACATATTTCCCTTCATTTCTAAACCTAAAGTGACATGAAGTCGCTCATCATGCGGCCCACTTTAAATATTCATACATTACACCTGTATATATATTTATTTATTATTCATTAATATTGTTATTTACTAAATTACTCTCTTATATTAAACATTATTTCAAAAATAGAGCTAGTCAGAGTAAAATAGGAAGCTCACACGGTTAAAGCTGTGTGTGTGTGTGCGTGAGCTACTTTAGCTACAGTTACAGTGAGGCTTTACAGCTGTGCTTCTGTATTCATCAGTAGGAGGTACAGTGTGCGTGTGTGTGTGTGTGTGTGTGTGTGTGTGTGTGTGTGTGTGTGTGTGTGTGTTCAGGAGCAGAATGCAGATTGCAGCTCTTTGAAGGCAGCCCGTCGTTGTTTCCTCTCCTCCTCCATCCTCTGCTTCTCCTCTTTCTCCTCCCGGAGCTCCGCCTCAAACTTACTGCGTACTGACAGCACCTGAGCCTGTAACACACACACACACACGTGCACACACACACACACACACACACACACACACACACACACACGACATTTAACACAAACTATATACCCATATTACACATTATATGCACACACACAAACACACACACATTCCCAAAAGCTTCACTCTACTGCCATTAGATGGCGACACACACACATTACATGAAGCCTCACCAATGAAAACAGACACACACAGACACACACAGACACACACAGACACACACAGACACACACAGACACACACAGACACACACAGACCACCACTAGAGGGAGCCAGATGGTTGGACTGAACCTCAGTGAATCATCACTTAAAATGAGGTCAAGGGACACAAGAAACAGAACATGAACACGAACACGAACACACACACACACACACACACACACACACACCTTGGCCTCAAAGAAGTCACGTGCTCCCTTCACGCCCTCGTTGGACACGTTGATCTCTGAGAGACGAGCGAGTGCCATAAGAGGGTCGTCATCCTGCAGCTCCCCAGCTGCTGCTCTCCTAAAGATCAGGAGGAACTGAGAGAGAGAAAGAGAGACGGATAGATAGAGAAAAACAGGAAGAGAGACAGAGAGAAATATTTGTTTTGTTTATCTGGTTATTTTTATATGGGCTCTATTTTCATGCTGGCACAAAAATAACTTGCTAGTTTTTTTTTCCTTTCTCACCAGATATAAGGGTGTGATATAAGGACTTCAACGCATTCTCAAATCTCAAATCTGATTGGTCAGAAGGTGATGATTAATTTGCCATGACAGCAGCTCTGACTGTAGCGCAGCTGCAGATCACAGGTTTGTACTAATTTATACATAAATGCATAAATTTACACAGGGACTTGCATGGCCGGATGCTCCACATAACCTAAGCCTAATAATAAATCGATCTAAACAACAGTGTTTTTATTTACCAAAAAAAAAAAACGTGTAATGGTGAATTTTTCTGTAAAGAAGCGTTTACTTAGTATTCATGGAAGGAGTCTCCAGTGTCAGAGATAAAGCTATAACTAAATTTTCTAATATATGGGAGAATCTTGGAGGATGGAGAACTTGGTGCTTTTGTGATTAAACTTTCAACTTTAAACAGTTGAAAGTATGACGTGACAGTTATTAATATATTTTAAAATTTATTTCATCGTTGATGAATTACTGTAGTTCAATTTAGGATGTGCTGTTATAGAAAAATAATCTACTTTGGTGTAGTAACAGTGACTCCGCTTCATCACACCACCCCAAAATTGATGATTTTCCTGAAACAGCATGACACAGAGTGTTTCATTCTTCAAACCTAAATATCTATTTTATCTTTAAAAATATAACAACTTGAGTGACCTTAACCAATCAGACAGACAGCGAGAGACGAACTGAGTCAATTGAGAGCCTAATTGTGAATGCTGATTTCATGGTGATCTTAGATAAAGAGACTGTGTGTGTGTGTGTGTGTGTGTGTGTGTAATCTTATCCATATGGAATGCCTCAGTCACTGGAGAAACTGAGCGGAGTCCGACACACAACAGAGCCACTGTGCTCCACACACAGCTGCCCTTATCACCTGTCCGAGTGTGTGTGTGTGTGTGTGTGTGTGTGTGTGTGTGTGTGTGGAGGACTTTACAGCGCTTTTGTGTGGACCACATTTCCCCCCTCACAGATTGTTCAGATGTTCAGCTGAGTGGTACATGGCAAAATTCAGATCCCAAACATGTCTTATCTCATCAGCTACATTTAGGTTGAAAAGGAGCATCATGTAAATTTTTTGCTTTCAAATACACAGTGTCGTCTTTTTGAACGCAGCCCTGGTGTGTTCTCCTCCTCGGTTTGGTTCTTTAGGCAGGTGAGAAACTCAGCAATCACACTCGGGTGTGGAACAAAACTGAGTGAGGTAGTCTCAGTTCTTTTCCATCTCGACTCTAGTGCGATTCGTTTGCAGTGAGAAAGCGATTCATCTCTGAATCGACTCGAGAGCGGGAAGTGAATCAAACTTGCCCTGTGTTTGGGGTCGCAGCATTTGGTTTGTAGATGCGAGCTGTAAACTGAGCCAAAGGACAGAGCTGTAGTACCAGAATTCCCTAGGTTCTGGAGATTTGGAGTGATGAAATAAAAAAACATATTAAACTACTTATTCGTATAAATATGTAATCATTTATTTAGTGCCAGATCTTTCTCCATGTTCAGGTGATTTTTTTGCAATTTCTGCATCCACTTGGTAAAGTTTTGTTTAGCTTCTTTTTTGATGGATCAATGAAGGAGTTTTATGAAGACTTTCAGCCATATACATCTTTCACCCAACTTTTTTTTTTACTTTTCGGTTCATTTAATTATATGCATTGTTAATCTAAACCAAGGCGAACAGCAAACGAACCAAAAGTATCAATTTGACTCTGATTCGGACTCGACAAATGGACTAAAAGGTGTGAAAGCACTCAAAGATATTCTCCAAATAGCTGATTATAACACACACACACACACACACACCTACCTCTCTGTAGCTGAGCTTGCCATCATAGTCTTCGTCCACCTCACGGATCATGTTCTTCAGGCCGATGTGAGTCTGTGGAGCACCCAGCTTCTCCATCATCATCTTCAGCTCCATCAGATCGATGTAACCGTCCTTCCCTGAGTCAAATCTAACACACACACACACACACACACTTATGATAGGACTTCCAAGAAGAGGAGGCCCGAATACTAGTTTACGTCCATGTCAAATGATTGTGTCATGAAATAAAGTGTGAAGTTAAGGTACGTTATCTGTAGCTATGAATTACGCTACGTTCACGCTAGCAAGTCACAACGCATCTGGTTCTTCTTCTGTTTTGGAACAAGCAACATCTGGATTGAGATTTTCTCAATGGTGTGCAAATTAAGTACGACTTGGTAAAGTCATCTTATCCCATCATATACAACCTCGATTAAATGTGTACAGAGACATTATGAAGAAAAATTAAGCTTGGAAAGAAGTATCAGAGATCGTTGGTGCAACTGTTAAGTTTACGTAGCTTGTGCATTAGCTTGCTTTGCTAGTATGAAGCCTAGCATGTAACATCTTTTCAAAAAACTACTCTAAACAGGCCACACCTACAAGCGACAACATTATCAGTAGCTTCACACTCACAAGAGACAAGCAACACGAGCGACTTGTTGCCAGTTAGTGGCTAGCATATTAAGTTAGCGTTCTACATGTCTGTCATCACGCTTTAGCAGAGTGCTGACTTTCTGCCTATTAGCCAGTTACTATGCAGCCTAGCCCAAAGTCAGGACTGAGGCTAATAAGCTAACTTGTATTTGATCATTCAAGTCTTTTATAGGAACAACGTACAAATGCGAGGACAAAAGAAATGAGACAGATGTATCGGGAACGTCAACATTTTCTTCAGATGTGTTTATTAGTTGCGAAGGAAAGACTCCATAGTAAGAACACTTCTGTCAAAGTAATTTGAAGGTTGCTTACAAGAAGACGGGAGTGTAGGGAGAGCTGAAGTGAGGAATTTTAATATCACATTGTCAAGGAAATGATGGGGGAGAGAGAGAGAGAGAGGCACAGACACAGACAGAGAAACAGAGACAGACAGACAGAGATAGAGCGAGACAGAGAGAGAGAGAGAGACACAGAGATAAACAGAGAGACAGACAGAGACAGACAGAGAGAGAGAGAGACAGAGAGAGACAGAGAGAGACACAGACAGAGAGAGTGATGCTATTTTGGTTTAACTGATTTAATCTTTTAAAAGAAAGTAGGAGGTAATTTACACACACACACACACACACACACACACACTTAACAGACTGTCTCACATCTTCACTCTTGTATAGTGTTTCTAATCTCATTGTGTCTGGATTTAACCATCAACCCATCCATCAATCAAACAGAACCAGCCAATCCAATCACGCAATGTTAAGTTAAACCCCGCCCACTCATATCAAATCAGGGTGTATCTCTCTCTCTCACACACACACAGCTATACTGCTGATCAAAACAACTGAGCCCAGTACAACACACAGAGTCCAAAGAACGTCAACCAGACAGTGTGTGTGTGTGTGTGTGTGTGTGTGTGTGTGTGTGTGTGTGTGTGTGTTTTCTTTCTCATTGTGCTCTTTGGTTTCCTCTGGTATTTTTAGATACCAAGGATTGGGGCAGTGAGCCGGCCTTCAGTCAAACTCACACACACACACACATACACACACACATAAGGTCCTTTTATTGACTTGACCCTTGCATTTGGCCCAGTAACAAAAAAGGAAATCTTTTGGCTTTCTGGGTTTTTTTTTTTATAAGAATGCTGTGTTTTTTTGTAAACAAAAAAATTCTTGCTAATCTTAAAGCTAATCATTGGTTCCATAAAAATAGAAAAAACATAAAGTCAGGCGATTATCAGCCGTCATGTTGTTTTTGGAGAGAAAGCAGCGCCTCAGTGGACAGCTAAAATTAGCCAGCGCGCTACTTTGTTGTTTGCGAGTGATAAGCCACATTATGTTGACTACTCTTTGCAAACTGCTAGTTGTTTACAAGTTGTGCTAGCTTGTTACAGAATATTATTATATACTCAAAAACAACAAGTAGCACCTCCAAATACCTCAACTGACCAATCAGAATTCAGAATCAGAGACAAAGAGAGAGAGAGAGAGAGAGAGAGAGAGAGAGAGAGGTGAAAAGAATAATAAAGGAGGAGAAGGAGGGTGAGGTTGGCATGTCGGCACCCACTGCATGCCAAATGCATTCCAGCACAACACACACACAAACACACACTCCATAAACATGATGGTACACAAGGGCGAAAGAGACCATGGAGACCATGGAGACCCAGGAGACATAAAGCAAGGAGGAATCTGGGACAGAGAGTGTGTGTGTGTGTGTGTGTGTATATGTGTGTGTGTGGTAATGGCTAATGAGAAAGAGATAACTGTGGTCTGAATGCCGAGATGGTCTTCTTGACTCGAGGTATATATACTTCAGCTCTGTGTGTGTGTGTGTGTGTGTGTGTGTGTGTGAGAATGAGTGAGTGACCTGGTTTCCTTTTATCGATGACACAGATTTCCTCTCTGGCTTAATGAGTGTGGAACCAGACTGAAGTGGGTCATCTTAAACACTTTTCTCCCTTCCTTTATTACTCCATTTTTTCCCTTTTTTCCTCCCTTAGTCCCTTTTCTTTTCTTTTTCTGTATCTGTCAGTTCTACCGAAGGAGGTTTGGCCTCTGTGCTTGTCAGTCCCAGTGAAGGAGGCGTGGCCTCTGTGCTTGTCACTCCCAGTGAAGGAGGCGTGGCCTCTGTGTCTGTCAGCCCCATAGGGAAGTATTGAGTCCACACTAGAGATGTGTGTTTGGAGCTGTGTTTTTAAAACCCTAAACCCACACACTCCCACAGAAGCTCAGACCACACCCTCCCACAGAAGCTCAGACCACACCCACACCCTCCCACAGAAGCTCAGACCACACCCACACCCTCCCACAGAAGCTCAGACTACACCCTCCCACAGAAGCTCAGACCACACCCACACCCTCCCACAGAAGCTCAGACTACACCCTCCCACAGAAGCTCAGACCACACCCACACCCTCCCACAGAAGCTTAGGCCACACCCTCCCACAGAAGCTCAGGCCACACCCACACCCTCCCACAGACACTTAGACCACACCCTCCCACAGAAGCTCAGGCCACACCCTCCCACAGACACTCAGGCCATACCCTCCCACGGAAGCTCAGGCCACACCCTCCCACGGAAGCTCAGGCCACACCCTCCCACGGAAGCTCAGGCCACACCCACACCCTCTTGCACTGTAAGTAGAATAAAAACAACTAAAATAGAGAATTCATGGTGGCTTTGTTCCTCTGTATCCCAAGTTGTTTACTTCTGCATGACTGGAAAAACATCCCACGCCCATAGTTCTGTTACTGCGTCCTGCTGGAAACTAGACCCAGTGCATACGTCTAGTGTATACTTCATCACGGTCACTCACACTCACACACACACACAAAGCTGACATTGTTAGTGCCAGTGGGGATGCAGGACTTCGGCAAAGTGGCCCCTTGTGCTGCTGTAATGAGGCCGAGAGCCAGAGAGAGAGAGAGAGAGAGAGAGACAGAGAGAGAGAGCCAGAGAGAGAGGGAGAGAGAGACAGAGAGAGAGAGCCAGAGAGAGAGAGAGAGAGAGAGAGACAGAGAGAGAGAGCCAGAGAGAGAGAGAGAGAGAGAGAGAGACAGAGAGAGAGAGACAGTGCAGCAGCAAGGTTAGGATTGAATCAGCTCCATTAGTGTGTGATGTCACACCTTTCATCAAACATAATTCTCACACACACACTCACTCACACACACACACACACACACACTCACACACACACTCACACACACACTCACACACACACTCACACACACACTCACACACACACTCACACACACTGCAAAATCATTGCAGGGATTTCAGAGACCTTGTGTCCTTCACTCTCTTTCTTTCTCTCTCTTTCCCGTCTTTACTATTTCTCTCTCTCTCTTTTATCTGTTTATCTCTTTCCCCCTTTACTGTTTCTCTGCATCTCTCTATTTTTGTATCTGTCACTCTCTCTCTCCCCCTCTTTACTCTTTCTCAGTCTCTCTTACTCTGTCCATCTCTCTCATTTTGGATCTATGGATGATGGACCTTTCACTCGTCTATTATTCTCTCTCTCTCTCACACACACACACACACACGTCACTCTTGTGACAGATTGACACATTTTCATTCACAGAATTTAATTAAATGAATGTGTGTGTGAGAGAGAATTAGGCCGGACGCGGCGCACGCGCGCGCTCACCTCTTGAACATCTCCTCCATCTGTTTGATCTGTTTGCGCGTGAACTCCTTGAACTCGGTGTACGGGTTGAACACCTTCATCATCTGTCTGGGCCTCGCGCCGCCTCCGTCGATCTCCAGCCTGCGGTTGAGCTTCTCCGCGAGCTCGGTCGTGCACGAGTCTTCGTTAGCGGCGGCCGCGTCCTCGCTCTCGCCCTCGCGCCGCGGCTCGGTGACGGTCCTCGCCGGGCTCATTGCCGGGCTCATCGCCGGGCTCTCCGCCGGGCTCTCGGGCCGCTCCGTGGCGTCCAGCCTGCGCTGCAGTTTCCGCGCGAGCTCCTCTGACGCCATCGCGGGGGTCCGGTGAACTGCGGCGGTGCTGTCTTGGCGATCAGCTGTCGGTGACGAGGCCAGGCTCCGGTGCCTCGAGGAGAGAGGGATAGAGGGAGAGGGAGAGAGAGAGAGAGGGAGAGAGAGAGGAGGGGCGGGGCTGCACGCGGCATCACAGTCCGGTTTATATCGGGATGCTCGCAAGCTGCATGGCTGTGTTGCCAGCTCCACGGTTTTTCCGCAGACAAGCTGCAGAGTTTTGCAGATCTAAAGAATAAAACACTTGGGGGTGTGCTGTAACAGGAAAATAATCCACGACAGGGTGAACGTTACCTATAACATCATGTCATGAGGTGTTTTATTCCTCTTATACCACAGCACACACGTGTCAACGATTACAATATTTAATTTATTAAAGAACGACACTTCATGCTTTTTTATAGTCATTTTTTCATAGTTTTTCATGCTCATTTATAGTTACATCTAATGTTAATAAAGCAAGCCAGCTCCTGTTCTCACTTACGTTATACCAAAGATAAACAGTGTTTCCATCACCAACCTTTCTTCTCTCTCTCTCTCTCTCTCTCTCTCTTTCCTTGATATTAATAAAACAAACAAAACAAAAATAACAATCACGTTACCAAGAAAGCGCAAAGCGTAAAAACACCTCTGTCCTCTTAAAAAGCACTGGCACTGGAGACTCCTTCCGAAATATTCTTACAAAGAACTTCACCATATCTTACCATATCGATGACACGTTTTTCTTCCTTAAACAACTTTAATTTAAACTTTAATTTGTTTATTATTAACATAATCTAAGGTCGCGTTAGACTATGTGGTGCGTCCACAACACACGTCCCTGTGAACCAACTGATAGAAACCTGTTAGAGCTGCTGTTATAGAAAACTCATATAAAGTCAAATCTATTTTAACTGATTGAATGTATTTATTTATGGGTCGGTGAAATGATATCTGAATTCACATGGGTACACTTTATTCATGACCATACAAGGAGCTCTAATAGGAAAAGAAAACATTTTTGGATCTTGGTGATAATATAGTGTTTTGGTAGATATCCTTATTTCCTCATGCTCACTTTGAAGAAGAGCTTTTTTTTATGCCATTTACTGCACAAGCTGATTTCTGGATCAGAAGCAGAAGGTGGTAATTTTCTTTAATCGTAGATCTATCGTTAGAGGATCTTCTTCGTATAATCTTAATGTAATGTTACCATCTGTCAGAATCCAGCCAAGATTTTATGAGAATCATCTCATACAGTGTGACAAGTGATAATCTTAAAAGTCTTAAGTAGACTTTGTAGTAAGTCTTTACTACAGACTACTTTTTTTTTTATGCCTCAGATCTGGCAACCCTACTGAACAAACTGAAATGTCGCTTTCTGAATGGATTTGTTTAAACTGAATGATATTGGCTTATTTTCATATTGAAGCTTTCTGCAAGGTCAATAATAAGGCAGGACACTGATTAACTGCTTCAACAAGAGTGTAAATTAGTTGTGTTTAACTCATTTAATCCCATCATGCAGAATTGTAAGTGGAAATTTTGATCTGAGGTTTTGTTGTTGTTGTTATTGTTGTTGTTGTTTTTCCTAAAGGCAAGTGAAAATTCAATTATAAATTAAATGATGGGTAATACTTTATGTGAGATAATATCAGATGACCAAACCCAAGCACAGAACTGAGAAAATATACATAAATAGGCTATATAATTCAGATACAGCTGACACATTTGGTACATATAGAATATTTTAAGAGTCTATTATTTTATTATGATATTTTATTAAGATTTGTATTATCCTTTATATGCTTCACTGGAAAAAAATGTAGATAGATGTTGATCTGGTTCCACCATTTAGGCATTATTAATATTTATCTGCAAAAGGCATACAAGTAACAGTATGGGTTTAATTGTTTGAGTCTGTGGTTTCAAAAAATATATATTTTTGAAAAGGTATTCAGTTTTTTCCAAATAAAATTCATAAGAAGTTTTAGGAAAATTGGTTAGTCAGCGTTATGCACCTGGACTGATATGCAAAAGTATTAGGATTTCTGAGGCATACGATATAACAAACAAACAAACAAACAAATAGATTGATGGATGGATGGATAGACAGATTAGTAACATGTTGAGAAATAAAAACAAAGAATAAAGATGATGCGTTGGCCGGGAATCGAACCCGGGTCAACTGCTTGGAAGGCAGCTATGCTAACCACTATACCACCAACGCTTGAGACTATTAGCTAACCACGTCGCTTAAAACAGTGTTCTTAAAACAGAGAGCCTCCATTAATATTTATTTATTTAATCACTTTTTGTGAATATTCCGTGAATATTTGTGAAGGCTGAGCTACAAAACAGCTAACATTTCCACTATAACTGAATGCCTCGAGACTTATTCTGAGTTAGCCTACAGATTAGCTGTTGCTGTGGCAGCTGTTTCACCACAACGACTACCGGAAAATCACAACATATCACATATAATCACAAATGTGTAGTAAACAGAACATCTTTTAGACCTTAGTGAACACAATCGTGTAAATATGTAATACTTTAATATTTAATACTACAATCCATGCAGTAGTGTATTGAAAGTGCATCCGTTTTTCGTATTATCGGGTTATTCTGTTATAATTTTGGGATTAAGCTTCATTAACTGCTACCTAAAACACTTCTAAGAATATTTACCATAACTATAAAATCTGAAATTAGGCTGTTTTTATAAATAAATCATGACTTCCTCAAGAGTTATTACGAGATACGCTACAGAATTAGCTGTAATGCTGTTACTTAGCTAACTAGCTAACAACAACAACAAACTGTCATTAATAGCAAAGTGTTAATTAAGAATCACAAATTTAACTATATCACCATTTTCTGGTGAGTTATGGTTAGCCAGCTAACTAGTGCAAAAAAAAAAAAAACTGTCAATAAATGTAAATTGTTCACAAATTTAATTGTACAAGCAACACATTGTAAGTTATTGTAAGTCTTAATTCACAGTTAACTACTATATTAGCAATTAGCATCTACCTAAAACATTTTAAACCATTCACTGTATATTTTGCTAGTTATCAAAAAAAAAGTCATAAATTAGATTTTGTAACAGCTAGCTACAGCACTAATTGCCGAAAAAAAGCTGTCATTAAAACAAAAGTGTTCATTATTTGGCAAGAAATATAGTGTATAGTGTAAGTATAGTATAGGATTCTTGTTTGTTTGTTTGTTTGTTTGTTTGTCACTGGATTTAGTGAATGATTTTGTTTCTAAACACAAGTAAGAAGTGATTAAATGCCCCCTTTTTTTGCCTCAATAATGCAAAACTAGCGTCGGTTTGGACGTTAATCAGTAAAGAAAATCTTAGCACTCTTATCTCGAATCTATACTTAAGTAATTTTGTTACTCCTATCAAGTCTATCAGGTCAAGGAAGAATACCAGCATACTGTTACTATAGAAACGATAACATATTAGCACAACGTCTATGCTGACTTTGACACACGGTGCAAACGTTTGCGTCATCGTGGTCCTTAGAGAGGGATTCGTACTCGCTCCGTAGAGAAAGCGGAATAATTGCTGATGTTAATCTTGCGACTGCTGACTTACATTCTTCCATTTTGTCTTGACGCACATGTGAGGAGATTGTCATGTGTCCTGGTCGGGCCTTAGAGTAGATCATAGATGCCAGAATAACCTTAAGAACTGGGGGGTTGGTCACACACGTGTGTGTGTGTGTGTGTGTGTGTGTGTGTGTGTGTGTGTGTGTCGATATGATATCTTGGATACGCTCTTGTACATGGGATGACCTGGTTTAATAACAAATTTTTGATATCTGAATTCACTGAGTATCACAAAGTAAAATAAATAATTGGCATAAAATATGTAATACCTACATTTTATTTGTAAATAGATTTAAAACGAGTTATTCCGTCTGTTCCTAACTGTTTCCTTTGTGTCTGTTTCCCGACTCCTCTTGATAGAAATTATAGAATTTTGTCAGGATGTAAATAGTTTCGTGTAAATGGTGCCGTGACCGAAGACGTCTTTTTTTTTCTATAAGGCAATGTTATAAACTCTTATTTTCTATCCTGATAAAACTCTATTCTCTATTCTCTTCCTTCATGTAACATGTGGATATGCAAATGAGCACGACGATTCGATGAATATGCAAACAAAACCATGACGTCATCTGGCGCCTCCTAAACCCCTTTTGAGAGCATGCATTAGTGAGTTTCCCCTGAAAAGAGGCGATTGTTTACACCGAGTTTAAATAATCTCAAATAAATCTGGAATGTGATGTTCAAAAACTTGATTGGATTTGAGTGGTCAGGTGTCCACAAACTTTTGGCCATACAGTGTATTAGAAGTGTGTAGGTATTTTATATTTGTAGCTTTTATAAACGTTTTTATGCTGGTTTTTTTTATCTCAGAAGGTTACCAGCGCTGGGAAAATGGAAATAGCAGTAAAGCGCCATCTAGTGTTCACAATAAAGAGAAAACCGTGAACGTGTTCGAGTCAGGTTTTAGGACCAAATTTCACAAGTAAGAGCCACAACATTACTGCATTGTTGCTTTGAAATACTTTATAGGCATTGTATCTTTTTTATCTTTTGCTGTAGTGCTTATTTTGGTTATATTTTCTTATATTTCTATAAATATTTCCAGAGCGTATTACATGGCTCGTTGGTCTAGGGGTATGATTCTCGCTTAGGGTGCGAGAGGTCCCGGGTTCAAATCCCGGACGAGCCCAAATGTTTTTCTTTTCCTCCTTCTAACAATAATAACAACAACAACAACAAAAGTATAAATATACGCTGATTCGTCATATTGAGTGAAAACAAAGTTATTTTCAGCGCTTTTAATGTCACTTACAAATAAATAATTACAGTCCAAATGCTTTACAGGAAAAAGTTTGGTGTAAATGTATTAACTTATGACTTTAAAAAAAATAATAATAAATGAGATGTACATTTAAACCTTTTTTTTTAATAACAGGGGCTAAATATCCAGTGGCATTGTGCACTACATGTGCAATGTGACATGTAATAATCTAACCCTGAAGGCTGCTTCCCATTTAAAAGCATTATTATTATAATTTGAGTGAGATTTTGAGATGTTTATCATTTTATGAGTCTAACAGGCTAAACTAGCTTCCCAGTAATTAGCCATTTGGTAAGATATTAGGAAACAGTAAACACTGTTTAACTTGCACTTACCAGCATAAATTCCAGCCTTTTCCAGTTTTGTGGGTCATTTATCTTTATTAAGTTGTTTTATTTGTACAGATCCAGTTGCTCATGCAGACAGATGGAAAGATTTGTAGACAGTAAAACACTATCTGGTGTTATCTATAACTGGTGTCTGAAGTTTGCTGCTTTAGTTTTATTCCTGATGCTACAAGGCTAGTAAAGCTAACAGGTAAGAGAAGGGCATAACCTAAATAATCACAAAAACTTTCATTTTATTAATCAAACGCATACAATCTAAAAAAAATGGGGTTATTTATGAGTAACGCAAAGCATGCTGGGTAGGGGATGGTACCAGATATATTGATCAGAATTCATTTTCATTATTATTATTATTATTTATCATTATTATTCTGTAGCTAGTATGTGGGCAATGACTGTTTCTTTCAACATCAACAACAACAACAACAAAATTAAAAGCTGATTTGTCAAATTGAGTAAAAAAGTTATTTTCAGGGCTTTTAATAACACTAAAAAAAGCCTCATAGAACAACAGTGACTTCAAAAAATAATAATAAACCGTATTTGTAATGTACTTGTACTTAGTAAAGACAGATGAGGTGCACATTTAAACCTTTTTTTTTTAATTACGGGGCTAAACTTTTTTTCGCATGTAGTTTGCCCTGACATTCAGTGTTAGCCTGCTGACAGAAAGTACTGTATTTGGTGTTATTTGAGGTGTTTGTTTTGGGGAAAGTGTCTGGCATCAGCAGTATTTGTTCCACATAACCGATGACCTTTGAGACAGAGATTTACATGAAGAAAGTCTAATGAGTATTGTAACAAGCAAATCAAGGCGGAAAAGCGTTTGACCCCGACGTGATTTGAACACGCAACCTTCTGATCTGGAGTCAGACGCGCTACCGTTGCGCCACGAGGTCTCACGGGAAGAGTATGCAACAAAACCTGTATACCACAATAACACAGCGCAGATGTCCTCGCGCTAATACAGAGCCACTTGACCAGTTTGTTTGTGCGTCGTTTCACGGCAGTTAAACGTTACATAACTGACACGATCAGCTGTTTCAGCGCGAGACCTCGTGGCGCAACGGTAGCGCGTCTGACTCCAGATCAGAAGGTTGCGTGTTCAAATCACGTCGGGGTCAAAACTTTTTCGGATTACAGTCTGTTTTTTTTTTGTATTTGCAAACTTCGTTTTATTCTCCTTTGTATCATTTTGGTTTATGAAAAGATTCCCATTATTGTGCAATAAAAAAATCACATTAATTATTCAGTGCGTTTAAACTCGTATGTCTAATCCAAATATATCTCAACATACTTGCACAGTGACAATGAAGGTATTTTATCTAATCTGCAATTTAAACCTTATTCACTTTAGCAAGTGGCAAGTCACGTGTGCTGCTTGTGGGCGTGGCCTGTTCAGCATTTTCTTAGTTCCAATGAGAAATACAGTACTGTGTAAAAGTCTTTTTTTTTTGTTTAGTACAAATTTTGTTATAGATTTTTATTTTATGACTTCTACATTATTGATTCAGTACAAAAACAAACAGTTTTCCAGCACAAATGAACACAGAACTGTATATACAAGAAAAAGCTATATATCTTCTAAATCTAACTAGTTAAACACAAATTAAACAATTTACCAAACAGTGTGAAAACTGGTTGTTTGATTTACATTACATGCTACACTTTGTACTAACTTCAGTAGCAGATTAGCAAAGTAATCTAACTAGCTTGTACTAGCTATATACACTAATCATGCTACTTATAATGTCTCTCTACACATTTAACAAGAGGTCATATATGACAAGATAAGATGAAACCATGGTTATAAGTTCGTTGTTGCTTGGTAGTGTGAACGTAGTGTGAACGTAGTGTTAGCGTGTCCTGGATGATCTTTTCTGTTAACAGTTAATTGAGTTGGAATGAATTGTGTTGAGGTACATCCACATGGAATTGACCAAAATCGTATTAATTTACGTAAATCTACACGGCACGCCCTCCCTACAAATCGCAGAAGAAATCGTACCTTTATCGTTAACACAACGTGGATTTGCTGACTAAGCTAACTCCAGCTAAATGTAAGTTAACTAACTGCTAGAATATTTTAAGGCTATTGAGAAAAATATTCCAAGAATACATCACTGCTAGCGAATTAAGCTACCTACTCAAATTAAAGCATGTTTCATACTTTCTGACAAAAAGTACGGTAGCAAAAAGTTATTTGAGGCGAAAATATGGCTGAATTTGTCTTCTTGTATTATATAATACAAATCAGAATTTTTTGAAAGAAAATGTTAAAGATTAAATTCTCACATAATATTTACAGTTAACATTAACCTCATTTACGTAACTATATTACGTGCTAGGTTACTTGTAGCTAGTTAAAAATTACCTCGTGATCTCTGTAACATTATTTCAGATTACCTGCTAGCACTGGAGTCAAGTCAATCCCAGTCCTTCGCTTGATATCCGTCCCTCAGGATTACAGCAAAACAAAGATTAACTCGGGAGACACAGGATTTAAGGGTTTTAATAACAGATTTCCATATACAAACTTGATATTGTGATGTCGATTGCCACTTCATTGGTCTCAGGCATTACTGTGTAACCGTGTTAAATGCACACATACTCAGAAATAAAATCGCATGCTTATGGAAGTCGCATTGAAAGATAAGCGACGTTAAAGAATGGGCCATCGCCTGCAAGAGAGTCTTTCAGTGTACAGATTTAGGCATTGTCGTTGTTGAAATAGTGGTATATACTTTCTTACACGCGGCTGTTAGGACGCACACACACCAACGATAGATGGCAGCCATTTTTTTTCCAGATTACCAGCATACTCGCGTAATGAAATGGTTTTTGCTCAGGCAATAGCATTTTTGTCTTGTGCTAAAACACTCAACAAGGCTACAACATACACTAAATGATTTGGTCCGCTGCCTTTTGCGTGTTAGTAAACAGGGATGCACTGATTTAATTTCTTCAACTGAATATGAGAGAGGATCGTAGACCGAACTTCATGTGACATCACCACTAACTTAACTTGCTGCGTAACATAAAATACTGGTTTAATTTACACAATACAAAAGTTATCCTATTGATAGTAAGATAGCTAGAGCTCATTTTATATATTTACACAGCAAAATAGCCGGCCTAACACTAGCTTGCATGGAAGTGTACCTAGCTAGCTTCGTTAGAGCAGTGCTGTGTTTAGGTAGCTAGTTAACGTAGTGTTGCTAAACTATAATACTGAGTAAGTTATACCAGAAATTTATGCTAAGCAGTATGTCAAACTGAAGTTATCCAAAAGAAAGAGCAGTGGTGATGTTACATGATCAAATTTGCAATTGGCTGATAAAATTATACTTAAGTTTATACAAACAGCAAAATCAAAACATGCAGAAAAGATCAGTGCATCCCTGCTAATAAAGATACTTTTTGTGTAGTATGATAGCTATAGAAAGAAAAAAATATATTTAAAAAAAAAAAAAAAAAAAAAAAAAAAAAAGACCCCAAACTGTTCAAAAAATTGAAATTTAAAAAAAAGAAAGAAAAAAAAAAAACAACAATACAAAAGCACACAATGTAAATCAAGGATTAAAACACTGGTCACATTAGAAAATCCCACAACTTGTCTTTTCAGCAGGTAGGAATGATAACGGATAGAGAAAAAGTGCATCCCTTGCTTCAGTAGCTTAACGTAGCTTGGGCAACGCTTAAAAAATGAATCTAGTCCTGCATTCAAATACTGCTTTTAAACACGCCCTCGTCGACGCCCCCTTTCCATGTCTCCATCGATGAATCTCTGCTGTCATCTCAAGGACCGCTTGGTTACTGTTCGCCTGTTAGATGAAGAATCGAGTCAGCGTAAAACCATGCGATACCATCTCAAGCTAAGATACGGTTTCGGACGCAGACCTGCCAACCTCCAAGAGCAATAATTAGTAGTCTGGGAATGCGTGGATGGAATAAAAATGCCATAAACATTTGGCTGCCAAAAAAAAAAATAATCTTTTTGTTTTCATTCAAAATTTTCAGTTTTTTTTTTTTTCCCCCCAGTCGCCAAAATTTCGGTACATCTCTAATAAAATCTCTACTTAACAGATATTAGCTATATAGTTGTCTAATGTTAGCTAAGACAAATATACATTGATAGATCTCATAAATGAGTGAGCGTGCCGCATCTTTCAAGTGGGAAATTTGAGTCAAGAAGAGACTACCAGCCAAAATATTACTAATTTGAGATGGGGGAAGGGGCGGAGCTTCCAGGTGTGTCAGTTAATATAGGAGAGTTCAAAACACCTATGCGATTGTCAATCATTTCCTACTCCGATATTCATATATCGATTGGCTCATCTGGTGTTTTTATTTGGGCGGGGCTGCTCTTTTGGTGTATTTTTGAGTGATAATTCATAACAGCATATTCTGGTGTTAAAATGCAGAAGGCTGGCAGGTCTGATAATGGAGTTCAATCAAAATGGTGGACAAATCTGTTTATAAATGTAAAAAGCAAAGCTGATAGAGCTTAGTTACTTCGCCTTGTTAGCTAGTTAGTATGCTGAAGGATATACTGAGCGCATACAACTCCAAGCAAATCATTTAAGCCACATTATTCTTGCTGTCAATGTCAAGCGTGTTTCTGTTTAATTATTTGTTTCCCATTATCCACTCAATATTGACAGTTGGCGACACACACGATGAAGGCGTGTTAAACAGCATTCAAATGCAGAGAAGCTTTCTAGCTAAGTGTTTATCTTTTTGTTGGAAATCTTAGTTTCATAATTACATAACCTAGATCAGCAGCTGTTCTGGTGACTGTGGTGGTCCTCCCTACAGAGCTGGTCTGCTACCTAGCTAAGCTAAGATATTGAATGTAGCTAAGCTAAGATCAAATAGCAGGCTAGTTTGGTAGTTTGCTTCTGCCATGCTTTAAAACAAAGTACTAAGTCAAACCACTTAAATGAACACAGGTTTTTCAATACCTTAAACATTATTACTTAAACCTTATCTTTATACCAAAACATTACAAGCATAACCAAGACAGCTAGTTATCTCAGCACTTGAGCTTGGGGGTCCTCAAGAAAAAGTCCTTTAATAAGAATGATAATGGGGAAACCACCACAGTCAGAGTTACACTAATCCAAAATCAGTTAGACAGTAGGATAGTTCCACATTCCTCAAATGATTATGAATTTTGTCTGAAATTCTTATGTTTTCCAACTCGCTAGCTCAAACATTCAACCTTCTGGAAAACCTTCTGCACTGGTCTAATCGGCTAAAACTCAAATTGTCAAATTGTGCAAATTCTTGCAAGAGGCATAGCAGGTAAGACAAATGCTGCCTACTAGATGCTACAGTAGATAAATATGTTACTGAACTACAGTGACAAGTATCTTTCTTAGGTTAGCTAGCCTAATTAGCTAGCGAAATATCTTGTGTTCAACAAGGCAAGGGTTTTGCGAAGCCTAGTTTAATTCACTGAAGGACTTAAAACGTTGATTTTTGTCCACCAGCAATCAAAAAAACTGGAGTTAGCAACTTCAAGAAAGCTTAGCTTTGAGAAAGCTTGTAAAAACACTTCATTTTTGCTTTGGCTATTCACCAAACTTAAGCTAGTAGCATTTTAGCTCAGTACGTTGACCTTGTTAAACATGGAACTCTTTAAGACTGTGTTCACTAAGGGTCAGGAAACCCTAGCTGTCTGAGAAAAAGGCGAAATCTCAGTTCAGGCTAAAGGGAATGCAGCTACTTCATCAAATCCCAATGATTGGCCTTAACAGCATAGGTAGCACTAGCATACAGAAACGCTAAATCTTTAGATCCCCTATGTTTCACAAACATAACATTCAAACGCAACTGTTACTATGTACAATATAGGATTTTCATATATTAATTATTTGAGTTTGTTATTTCAATACATTTTGTCCTCTGCCTTTATAGAGTATTCTGAATATGTACAATATAAATTACTACAGTTTCAATGATAAAATAAATAAATAAGATACAATGGCCGTGGCATCTGCAGCGTTTTTTTTTTTCCCCCTCCCCTCTTGGCAAGGGGGCGATGGAATGAATGTCTCAGTCTCCTTTCCATCAAAGGAAAAGTGAAATGAACATAGTGGGAAGCTGATATGGAAGATAAGAGTATGTACATTTGTGTGGTTCGTGCCACCGTCTTTGTATATTTGTCTTCAGATAAGCTGCATGTGTGTATTTTGTGTTTGTGTGGTTATGAAGATGAGACGGGGTAACAACAGTGGTGACACTGTGCCAGACCAACTCCAGGCCTCAAGGACAGGAAGGCAAGCCTCTGAAAACAGGAAGCGTCAGTGCAGGTGAGTGTGGAAAAAAATTTGCTGCCGGCTATACCACCGTTCCACTGGGTGAGTTTCCGTTTTGTGTCGATAATGGTTGAGAAGAATGCTGCAACAAGAAGAGGACAAATAAAAATTCAGGGGAAAAAAAAAAAAAAAAAAAAAAAAAAAAAAAAAAATCAGCTTCCATTTACAGATACCATCCTTACACCTGGTCATTTCATGCAGCTTGAATATCGCAATTACATTTGCATAAATCCAGATTAAACAAGTTTAAGTCATAAGATGATTTTAGTCGTATTGTTATACAAATTTAATTCATCTGTGTCTCCAAGCCACATGCTTCCCAACATAAGACCTCCATGCCCACCATTTTATTATGGAATGCAAGTAAACACAAGAAACTGCTTATTCACAATAAGGGTATGTGGACTAGGTGTTGCAGCCTTCTTCTAAAGACTGACTGGAAAACACAACATGCTAAATTGCAAATTTGAAAACCACAACCCCTTTTTGCATAGAACAAATGGAAGCAAGGGGCAAGACGCTGGTTATGAGTGTACTGATTTGCATATTACAAATGATACAACAATCAAACGGTAATCTGTCTAACCGCAGACACATTTGACTACAAGTCTACTTGGATGTGGTCAAAATCTTACCAAGATCCTACCAATCTAAACAAGAGACATGACGCAACCAGGCATAAATGGGATCCAAAATGTCTCCATCTTTTTGCAAAATGTCAACCAAGGTCATTTGTTTTTTTTTTCCCCTGATCCAATGACCTGATTCTCCTTACTGGGTAAATACCAAGTCACTGAAGTCAAGTAATCATAAATAAATTTTTCAATACTCATAATTAAAAAAATGCCTTACAGATATTACCATCAATTTCAGGTCTCACCATTTTGCCCGGCCGTGCCCAGGTGCAGATGAGTCCCTCTTGGCATGCAGTGATGATGCAATCGTCCATGAAGACAAGAACTGTGAGCCTCTCATGTGCGATCTTCTTACAAACGAGAGGTTCTAGCAAAGGGACTTCATTCATCCGTGGACACAACGTTGTTCCCAGCACCTTAGAGGCATCCAATCGGTTGCTACGTGGCGCTACATTGATCTTGTCGTTGCTCTTGCTGATGTTCCCAAGACTGTGGTAGCGCTTGTGCTCCTTATCCCCTCCAGTGGCAGACTTGTCTGATTTGCGCTCTTGGAGCGACAGTGTTGCAAAACGTCCAATGCTAAAGGGAGCACTGCTTCCTCCTCCACTTCCTCCTGTCCCTCCACTTTCCGTCCCCCCTTGGCCTTTTGAAGCATTTGCAACAGCAGGATGTGGAAGGGAATTGGACCTTGAGAGCGAGCGAGGTAGAGGAAGGGGCAATGACGCTGTCTGATGGGTGTTGGAAGGGTGATGGTGACCTTCAACCCCTCCACTCCCGCTCGTGCTGTTCAATCCTGCACTAATGGAAGGTGGCGCGTTGGAGCCAAATGTGTTGGTGAGGGCACGGGAAAGGGGAAGTCGAGGATACAGGACGTCATCTGTGAGATCCCAGAGGCAAAACTGGGTATCTTGTCCGACCGATCCGAAGCGGTAGGAGACAGACGGCCCGCCGCCTTTAGAGCTGTGTCGAGAGAGACGGGACAAAGTGCTGCTGGTTCGGACACGACCAAAATTTAGTGCCCCCTGGCCCTGGTGGAGGTCCTCCTCACTACCGCTAAGCTCCATCGGTTCCTCTTCTTCTAAGCTGGTGGTAAAGGGGTCGAAAGCCACCACGTTGACCCAGGACTTGTGGCCGTGACCTCGTGCCACCACACGACTCTCTGCAAACGACCATACAGTGACCAAGTCGTCTTCTCCACCTGTAGCCAAATATTTCCCATCCGGACTCCATGAAACGCAGAGCAAGCCACCAAAGTAGCTCTTCATGACGCCATGCAGCTCCATTGAATCAAAATGAAAGACACGTAGGCAGCCATCTTGGCCGACACAAGCTATGTGCACACCGTCAGGCGAAAATGCAAATTCGTTCAGCCCGCCTTCCCCCACCGCCCATCTCAGAAGTGGATTACGAGGCGTTTTGGTTTTGCAAGCGTAAACAGCAAATCCTTCACCCTGCCGAAGCAGAGAATACTGCGGCGCTGTTGTGCCACATGGGTGCTCCACATTATAGAGGTAGAGGTGACCACTAGCATGGGAGGCCAGGAATAAGTTCTCAGATTTAGGGAGCCACTTGAGACAGGTCACTTTAGTTTTGTCTATTAATCTCTGGAAAACAACAAAGAGATGAAGCGGCATAATGTGAATATTAGTTACATTTCTAACCTTCCATCACCTCTGGTGAACATTGTGTTAGTTTCTTCACTTATTGTACAATATCACACTAAGTTTGGGTCATTTTGGCCTAAAGATATCATAAATATTACCATGTTAAAAGCAAAGTACACAAGACAACAAATTATTCTGGAACTTAATACCTCTACTGAACAACCTCACACACCTCTTCATTGAAGAGCTTGCTGGTCTCTTTTTTGATGGGGTCCAGGTACTGCACCTGGCCTGCCGAGAAGCCCACGATGAGAGCCACGCTGTCCGCAGTCGCTGAATACTGATTAAAGTCATGACACGTGGGTTGCGTCCCTTTATATATACGCTTATCTATAGGCTTACTAAGATCCACTGCCTATGGAATGGGAAAGAAAAAGAAAAAACACAATGGGTGGAGTGTAAATTGTGTGTAAACAACATTTGGAAAAGATCAAAAGATCAAAAACAGCACCTTTACTATCAAGTAGACCAAATGTGAAAATCTTGTTATTATCAGTTCTATAAGAAATTATAATAGGTTTAATATAGCACAATAGGTTTTTCACTACATGAATAAAACATCTCACAAGCACATCTCTCATTTAACAAGCTTCATTTGAGGTATTGAAACATTCCTTGAAGGAACAGATTGGCAAGAAATTAAATGTTCACGTTCTTCTTAGCCCAAATATAATCGATCAGCCAAGACCTATACAATATGGCCAAAAGTTTGTAGACACCTGACCATCACACCCATATGTGGTTCTTCCCCAAACTGTTACCACAAAGCTGGAAGCACACAATTGTATAGAATGTTTTTGTATGCTGTAGCATTACAGTTTCCCTTCACTGGAACTAAGAGTCCCAAACCTGTTCCAGCGTGACAATGCCCCTGTGCACAAAGCAAGCTCCATGAAGACATGGTGTGTGAAGGTTGGAGTGGAAAAGCTCGAGTGTCCTGCACAGAGCCCTGACCTCAACCCCACTGAACACCTTTGGGATGATCTGACTGAACCCCAGACCTCCTCACCAACATCAGCGCCTGATCTCACTAATGCTCTTGTAGCTGAATGAACACAAATCCCCACAGCCACACTCCAAAACAAGTGGAAAGCCTTCCCAGAAGAGTGGAGGTTATTATTAGCAGCAAAGGGGGACTAAATCTGACATGGGATGTTCAACAAGCACATACAGGTGTAATGGTCAGGTGCCAACTAACTTTTGGCCATATAGAGTATTCGACGTCCAACATTTGCACCAGGGTATAGTATCCCATAGACTGTAATGCAAAAGTTGATTGTGCTGTTTTTCATTGGCACAGTAGAGTATAATCTTTCCAGAAGCATGCACCCACAACCCGAAAAAAATACTGACAAGACGGATTCGGATGGGACTAAAATCCCAGAGATATTCTGGTATCTTTGATTTGGTAGAGGTGCTCATACAGGTACAGCTATACCATCTCAGAAATATCAGAAATACCATCTGCCGTGTACCTTTTAAAACCAGGGTCATCACTGAAGAGAATTATGGGAGACTTCTAAACAATAAAGATGATGAAGTGAAGATTATGGAGGCTCATATGTAGCACAGAAAGCAGAACAACTGAAAACATGGCCACCCTGGAACCTTCTCAAAGCACAGACAGTTACTGCTCGGCTGGCAGAACCATATAATCCTCCCAGATAAGATCCACAGCCTCCTCTTAATGTGGTTTTCTGGAGCACACCCCAGAAGCCATAACATCACCACTGCCTCGTCATCTGTCTCCGTCATACCCTTCTCATATTCCATTAATGTTACTGTCAGAGATTGTTCAAATCCCAAAAATACTACAGCATTCCATGGCTGGAAGCCAACAGAGCAAAATTGGCTGAGCTCTCTAAAGCAGAATCCTTTATTTGTCACATATGCAAGAAATTCTTCCTTCACATATCCGAGCATGTTAGAAAGCAGATGGGTTTAAGGGCCTTGCTCAAGGGCCCAACAGTGGGCAGCTTTGTGGTGCTGGGGCTTGAACCCACCAACATTCTGAACAGTAACCAAGAGCCTTTAACCACTGAGCCACCACTGGGTTGGCGATACAATGACCTACTCTCTCACCCCTGTCAATCACAGCGTCACTATATAATCATGGGCATCTGTGAGCTCATTATGCAGAAGAGGGCAGATAGTGCTTTCCTCCGAGTGTTAGGCTGCAATGTTTGAAATGATGCAGTTAGCTGGCTTCACGTGTCTCAGAGGAAGCATGTATTAGCCTTCACACTCCCTGATTGGTGGCTGTTGTATGACAGAGGAGAGCTGGCTGGTCGGTGGGAACTGGCAGATGACCAAATTGGGGAGAAAATGGGGAAAAATCCATGAAAAAACACAGTTTCATAACAAGTATAACATTATGTAATCTCTTAAAAAATGTAGAACCCTTGGTTGTACTTCTGGGTGAATCCTTACAACAGTGCTTCCCCGTTAGAAATGTAAAAGATAAGAACCCTTAATTAACTGATGGAGCCTTAAAGAACCCTAGAAGAACCATTTCTCAAAGGGTGTGTATTCTTTTAAAGGTGCATTAAGTAAGATTTCTCAAAATGCATTAAGAATAGGTCTCTATTGGTTAAGTAGGTGGAGCTGAATAAGATTTGAGAGATTTTTTTTACTCTTTGAGCCCACCCCTCTTTTCCCACCCATGAACACAAAGCAGTGGTTCAACTAGAGTTAGCATGCTAACTAGCATTAGCTTTAGCAAGGATTGTCATGACATCAATTTCAAGCGCACTGTATGACTTTAAACACGCAAAATCCAGCACATAATGATTTCTGAGAAGCTTGTTTGTATTATTAGTAAGAAAAAAATGACTTGTGCACCTTCAAATTAGAATGAGCGTGTTTCTGAATTTTTTTTTTTTTTATTGTCTGTTGGAATGATGGAAAGATACAGAAAGTGGATCCCCCTTAAGAGAAAAGCTGAAGATATTACAGTAACAAGTGTTCATTTTCTGAGGTCTTTTGATAACGCAAAGCTGTTTTAATATATTGAATATTTTAAGTATATCTAGTTTTTTTTTTTTAAAAAAAGAAAGTTATACAGTACTGCAACATGGTGCCCAACTTTGAGGGATGATGGAAATTTTCTTGAACAATTTATTTTTCATGACAGGACAATACATGTATAATTAATAAAACAATAGCTAGATTATTATTTATAATGGACTTTGGTCATGAATCTACATATATAATATTTAGGGGAAAAAAAACAACAGAAGATCTAATCTTTACTGCATCTGTTGGAAGTCGTGTCAACAGTCACTAGACTTAAGTGTAGATACACCGTTATGAATAAAATATGAAGCCCACAAATCGAACAGTAACTCAGACCACAGCAAATAAATTTCAGGTTGTGGAGAGAAAATTATCAGGGCACCAACGGCACCAACATTAAAACCTCCTGCCTAGTATTGTGTACATCCCCCTTGTGCCGCCAAAACAACTCTGACCCGAGGCATGGACTCCATAAGATCTCTGAAGGTGTGCTGTGGTATCTGGCATCAAGACGTTAGCAACAAATCCTTTAAGTCCTGTAAGTTGCGAGGTGGTGCCTCTATGGATCGGACGTGTTTGGCCGCCCATGACCCTTTTGCCAGTTCACTGGTTGTCCTTCTTTGGACCACTTTTGGTAGGTACTAACCACTGCATACCGGGAACACCACACAAGACGTTTCGGAGATGCTCTGACCCAGCCATCTAGCCATCATAATTTGACCCTGGTCAAAGTCGCTCAGATCCTTACACTTGCCCATTTTTCCTGCTTCCAACACATCAACTTCAAGAACTGACTGTTCACTTGCTGCCTAATATATCCCACCCCTTAACAGGTGCCATTGTAATGAGGTAATCAATATTATCAGGGTGTTGATTAACATCATCATAGTCTCCATTTTTAAAACAGAGCCAAACCTGTCAAAACACATCAAAACAACCAAACCAAAACTATTAGCTAAGTTAGCCAGGTAGCATAGCCTGTAGTTTCTGCAGCTAAAAGTTCTTTGGTACCACAGCCGTGATAGGCTCATCGTCTTGAACCTGTTTTGTGAGATCTTAGACATGTAAACCTCCCTGAATCAGGTCTACACATTAGCACTGAGAAAGTCTCGGGTTTAAATGATGAATGTGACTTTTACAGTGTGCTAACAAATATGACCCAAACACCAATTAAGAGTTATGCGAAGTTAGACTTAACTCAGAAGTGGAAGTCGAAATTATGTCATAGGTAGCTAATTTTTATTTCCTTTACATACCATTTACGATTTTTCATTTATTAATGAACATTAGCTACCTCTAATGTTGCGGAACATCTGTTAAACATGTTAGCTCCCTCACAAACAGTCGTTCGAAAATCTCACTAGACCAAAGTTCATATGTTCGTCATTGTTAAATAACAAAATGCTTTTTAAATTAAGGTATTATTAGGCTTATATTATGTGACGTGACCACCACACAAGTCCCTGCGTGAGCTGTTACTATAGAAAACGTAGCGTATTTTCACGTACGTTATTCATCAATTAATTTACATGAGTGTCAATTTTTTTTTTTAATCTCGATTATCCTGAATTTAAAATAACCTGATTACCGGATAGTTCACGTAGACTTTGAGTTTCTTTTAATCAGATTACTTGTACTCGTAAACATAGTCAGATTATTGCCAAAATCTGATTTCTTACGTTCCTCAGATTTCTTCGTACATGTAAACACACCCATTAACAAATCCATTAATTATGAATAAGCCATTAATAACGAAACATGAATGTGTGTTGATGATGTTATTGATGCTAACTACTCATACAGAATAAGATAAGGGTTTAAAAAAATGGCTGTTAAACAGGAAACAAGATTATTTTCTTTTGACATCCTGTCTGGAGTGAAGAGTGAGTTTCATATAATCTTGTTAGAATGGATGTCATATGACTATGTTCCAGATTTGCTGGAAAAATAAAAATAAAAAAAAAAAAACACCATAAAACAACACAGCCACATTATGACAGACTGTACAATTTTTCTTTTTTTTTTTTTTTAACATTTACAAAAGAATTAAGGTATTTAACAAGGAACTGCAGGGGGCTGCGGGGAAAACAACTGATACAAAGTAGATTTAAAGTCTAATCAGGGTCTTTTTTTTTTGTTATAATCATCTGACAGTATTCATGAAACTCAGCAAAAAATATCATAATCTCTTTCATATATATATATCACAATATACTTATAATTCCGTAAACCATAACATAAAAAATTAAAGAAAGAAAGAAAAAATAAAGGGAGGGATTCATTTATGTTTGGGAAGAAAACATTTTCACATGACTAGACTGAAAATTCATTAGAGGTTTTAATTTAATTTTTAAAAAAATCATTTATATTTTTTATTAAAAAATTACTAAAAATATTTTTTAAATTTTTTAAAGAATTTCTTCATGAAAGAAATAAAAGTTTTTTTTTTTTTTTTTTTTAAATACTGATGGATTTTTCATCTTATCCTGGGAGATTCAGAAATTTCAAAATAAACACAATTCTGATTGAAATTTCAGTGATGGAACTAATAATCCTAACAAACAATCTTTGAAACAGTGTTCAGCATTAATTATTTTTTTTTGGTCTGTTTAGAATGAAAAAGATTTTAAGGTACAGGCTGAGCAAACTACCAGAAGTGGTTGAATCAAGAGCCAAATTATTATATTAATGAAGACAAATAATCAGTGATGAGAAACAAGATGCTGCTGGATTCTGCAGAGGAGAAACTGTGACCTCACAACATCCCAGTCCTTTCACAGAGATAAGGAAAGTGCTTTATTTTTTTATTTATTTAGGAATCTGGTGATATATTTTATGTATTATTATATTCTGCAGGTGGATGACTGGTCGGCTCTGCTCATGTCAGGTTCATCAACTGAGATTTCTACCTCGCCATAATAATAATAATAATAATAATAATAATAATAGGCTCGGATATGATCACAGAGAAGAAACACTGGGATAAATACTGAATTAAATCGGGATAAATATACCCTACATTGCCTCAGACTGCTCGGTGTGGATGCGCACCTTTTTAATATTGGTGTACGTGTAGAAATAGAGCTCGCGGCCGACGTTGAAGCAGACTCGCTCGGACTCCTCGCTCGGGTCTTCCGGCTGAAGCTTCACCATGGAGACCCGCACCGGGGGCAGGAAGCCCGCCGAAGCCGGAGAGGAGCCGCCGGGTCCCGGGACCACACCGCCGCCGCCCCCCGGTATCGAGGCGGCACCGGCTGCGGCACCTCCAGCGCCGGGACCGCGCGCTAATCCGGCCCGCTGCTGCGAGTCCGAGAGCGTGAGCAGCTTGTAGAAACCCTCCCTGGTGCGGAACTGCGACTTGATCTCGTTAATATCCTTCAGAGCGCCTCCATCGCCGGCCATCTTTAGCACCAACGAGGCCGCACCGGAAGTCCAGTGCTCTTGACACGGAAGTGAACGCGATCAAAATAAATAAATTTAAAAAAAAAAAAAAAAAAAAAAAAACCCACTAAACCGGGAGGGCAACTATTATTAAAGTAGATCTAATGTGTAGATACGTGAGATACGAAGAAAATAAACACATTCTATCTATCTATCTGTTCATCTGTCTATTTTCTATAATACATATCTAACGCTATCTATCTACAGTATCTGTCTGTCTGTTTCTGCCCATTTATCTATTTTCTATAGCACACAAACCTATCTATCTATCTATCTATCTATCTATCTATCTATCTATCTATCTGTCTGTCTGTTCATCTATCTATCTATCTATCTATCTGTCAATTTCCTATAACACATATCTATCCTATCTAACCCTATCTATCTACAGCATCTGTCTGTCTACCTGTCTGTTTCTGCCTATTTATCTATTTTCTATAGCACACAAACCTATCTATCTATCTATCTATCTACAGATCTACGTGTCTGTCTGTCCGCCTCTCTCTGTTCTTATTTTGAAATGTGTGGTATTTGTGCATATTAGTGATAGTTCTGATTGAGACTGTATGTATGTATGTAATAAAGTCAAATCCCTTGATGCATCCTGCCTTGACTTCCTGTTTCAAGGGAATACACAACCATGTGGAATCAAATCATCACACTTGGTCCAGTCTGATTGAAACACAGCCCATGTAGCAGACACGGCGGCCATGTTGGAGCAGCATCGGCCCAGGTCTCTGTCCCTGATCAGAGAATTTCACTGATCCTTTTTATTCACGCATACTCAAACGTCTTAATAAACCACACAGATGCACAAGAACACACTCGGAACAGGAGCTGGTGTTATGTGTTTAATTAGCAGAATACTGTATACACACACGCACACACACATTCACATTCACACACATTCACACACACACAAAGTGATAAGAGATCTTGTTTTGTTTGGGATACACACAGCAGACGTAATGGGAGAGGTGTGTGTTTGTGGTGCACACACAGCTCTCCCCTTTTGTGTTGTCAGTGTTCATAGTTTTGTTTTATATGCAAAACGTGCTGGGTATGAAAGTGTGTGTGTGTGTGCATAGTTTTTGTGTGCATGTGCAGGTGTATGTGTGTATGTGTGTGTGTGTGTGTGTTTGTGTGTGTTCATGACATGAGGACATAATGCTCAGCGATCTCCAGAACATACAGATTCGAGAGGCCTGATTGGTCCTCAGTCTGCCGCGTCTCCAACACGACCATCCTGTCAAAAAAAAGCAACAAACACCTTTTTACAACTTCTACACAAGACTATAAAGTGAATATGTGCATTTGTGTGTGCGTGTGTGTGTGTGTGTGTGTGTGTGTTCGTGTGTGTGTGCGCACATGAGAGAGCGAGAGAGAGAAATTGGTGTGCATGAGTATGCAAGTATGCTAATATTCAAATATACTAGTATGCATGTAAGTTAGCATGGACACATGCAAGTATGCTAGTATTTAAGTATGCTAGCAGGAAGGTATGCATGTATAGTAATAAGCTAATATGCAAGTATACTGTGAATACAAACTAACATTAGTATGCGTATATATAACTATGCATTAATGCTAGTATTGCTAGTATCCAGGTATGCTAGCATGGACATATAGTATAGTGTATTCAAGCATTCTTCTATGCAAGTAAACTAGCTTGTAAAATGCAAGTATACTAGCA
This sequence comes from Pangasianodon hypophthalmus, assembly GCF_027358585.1. Lineage (NCBI taxonomy): Eukaryota > Metazoa > Chordata > Actinopteri > Siluriformes > Pangasiidae > Pangasianodon > Pangasianodon hypophthalmus. The sequence continues at coordinate 2,718,326 of NC_069723.1, forward strand.
TTTAAGTTAATGTGCTAGTATGCAAGTATACTAGAATTAAAGTATGCTAGTAGGTAGGTATTCAAATATGTTAGTAAGCTAATATGCAAGTATGAATATAGTCAAAGAAAGTAGTGTCATCATATAAACACAATACAATATATACAATTATGCTTGTATTCAAGTATGCAAGTATACAACAACTCTAGTGTCCAGATATATATTAGTAAGGATGTATGCTAGCATTCAAGTACAGTGTTATATAATTATGCTAGTTAACTAGCGTGCTAATATGTTAGTATCCCAGTGTTCCAGTGTACTAATATTCAAGTATATACTATCATGCTAGTAGACTAATGTGCAAACATGAAAGTATGCTGGTATTTAAGTATGCAAGGATGTTAGTAAGCTAATATGCGATTATGCATTATAAGTATGCTAGTGTGATTGCAATTATTATTAGTAAAATAGTGTGTTAATATGATAGTATGCCAGCTATCAAGTATTTGTAATATTCAAATACACTAGTTTGCATCAGTGCAAGTAAGATAATGTCCAAGTATGCATGTAATCTGTTGTGCTTGTATGCAATATATTTGCTAGGAAGCTTATATAATTGAGGTCAAACTACATTAGCAACATATCTTGGTGACTTGACTGTCAGTATAAACACGTAGACATTTTGCTAGTCATCCTTGGAGGCTTTAAACCATACTCTGCACGATTCACAACTATGAACTAATAAGATTATCTCAATGCCAGGGTCTAGGTTTAGACAATTCAGCCCGAAAGTGCCAGGGTAAACAGGTCAGGACAGCACTGTAAGTAGATGAAAGGTGTTGCAGACCCTTCCATCTGTTCAGAGATGGTTGTTTCAGTTTGATCTACATTGCCATATTTACTCCTTTGTCCCCAAAGTAGTGGCCCTGGTCTATCGGGGGTAAGAAGACACCTGAGTCCTGTTGAGTAAGTTTTGTCCTTGTGTGCTGTGATTTTGGGGGATTAAAATTCCCAGCATCTTTAGTCATGGACTTCACTCAGCAGGCACACATACCCCAAAAGGAAGGGATGGTGTCTTAGTTTAGTTTAGTGACATGGAAGGATGACAGGACATCTCCATACAAGTAGGTCTAGACTCTGCCTAACACGGATATAACCCTGGCAAAAAAGGATTAAACAACTCAAAGAAGCTCGGGCAATGGATTGTACCACCAGTTCTCAGGGAAGATCACCCCATTGCTGATACGATCTTCTTAAGTTACAAAATGTCTACACTGTGACGTAGCAAATTACCAAATATCAAGCCACTATCTTGCCCTGATTATCAGGAAACAGGGTACATCACCTACACAAATCTCAGCTCTACGTTAAAGTACGTATTTTTCTTTCACACAATGTAGTCAGACATGCAGAGTTTATGGTAATGTGGCTACGGGAAATCATAACATTTGCGTAAGACATAGCTACGTTTTTTGGCTCAATTTACTATATCATGATCTCAAATGAATGAAATTGTGCTCATGTTTAGATTTACTTTTGCTTAAGAACTTTTGCGCACTATTTAAGTAGGATAGACTTAAAGGGCCTGTAGAAGTAAACCCACATTATATATATATATATATATATATATATATATATATATATATATATATATATACATATATATGTGTGTGTGTGTGTATTTATATATATGTGTATATATATATATATGTGTGTGTGTGTGTATTTATATATATGTATGTGTGTGTGTATGTATATATATGTGTATATATATATATATATATATATATATACACACACAAATACACTTATCTATTCACACCTCCAAACCATGGTATCACATTTGTCTGATGATGCCAATGGTGTAAATCATACACTGCATCAAAATAGAAGTGTTTTTCATACTATTCAGTAGAACTGATGAGGCCTCACAGATGAGTAGCGAAAATAGGATAGTGTTAAATGTTCACATAATTAACCGATCCTCACAAAAATGCAATGTTTTTAAAGCGCTTTTTCATTCTTCAAATGAAAAGAGACAATTTTCTCTTACTGAAGTTAAGGTGTAGATTTAGATTTAGCAAAAGCACAGCACTATTTAGTTACAGTAGTTGTCAGAAATGTCAGTGGAAGGTCCTTACAAAAAAAATGTGTGTGTGTGCGTTTGACAAGGTTCTTATATGCTGGTGGGGACCAAATATCCCCAAAAGGATCTTACATTTTTTTTACCTTGTGGGGACATTTGGCCGGTCCCCACAAGAAAAACTTTTTTTTTTTAATACAACAAATGCAGCTTTTATTTTAAAAACTTAAAAGTAAAAAGTAAAAATGTTTCTTTTTGGTTCCTGAAGTTAAGGTTAGGGTTAGATTTAGGTGTAGGTATAGCATTAATTATCTGCATTAATAAATATGGAAGGTCAGTGGAAGGTCTTTACAAGGGTAGTAAGACAAATGTGTGTGTGTGTGTGTTTGTGTGTGTGTGTGTGTGTGTGTATATATACCTGTCTGATCCAATGAGCCGGAATATTTTCCTAGATTCAGTGATCTCCTGCAGGATTTCTGAGAACACTTCACCTCTCCTCTGCCAGCCATGTTTCCACAGAGCCAACAACGTGTCCTCAAAATACACTACACACACACACACACACACACACAATAGATGAAATGGTGAAATTAAACTATTAAACATCAAAAGGTAATGACATTTTTTAAAATGAGAATATTTTACATTTAGAAACTGCTTCATTTGCAGTCATGCTCCTGAGATTGTGCATGTCTTATTTAAAAAACTTCATTTTATCTGCTAAAGTAAGAGAACAGTGTGGTGAAGATGACACTCCTCCCTTACGAAAGGTTACATAAGGACCCTATCCAAGTTTCACAATTGAGCTAGTTTGTTATGTCATGCACATAATGTTTAGCAATGTCTCTTGGTGTAATGCCAGCTTACTTATTATGGACGAAATAGCACTTGGGGGCATGCTTTTATAGGAAAATAGTCAACACTTTCCAGTGCCACAAAGTGTTTCCCCTTATAACAATAGCAATTTTATTTACTGAAGAATTGTACAGTTACATTTAAAGTTGCAGAACCCCTGAGAAACAAGTTAGCTCCTGTTATCACTCGCATTATAGCAGCTATAAACAGTTGCTCCCTCATCAGCCTTTCATTTTTCTTTATTGCAAAAAAAACCCAGCAGCTTGTCATGCTACCGAGAAACCGGAAAGCATAAACTCCTCTGGTGTGAAGACTTTCCCGTGGTGGAAAACCTAAAGTCACAGCTGACACTGTAGACTCCTTCCATTAATATTAAATAAACCTTAAATCTCCTTACAGAAAACTTCTCCATATCAACAATTATACGTACGTATTTCTTTGTTATTAGTTGTTACTATGGTAACATATTTGAACATGCGCATAAATATTAAACTTTATTTTATAGAGTCATATCAGCTCTCTCCCAATCTTGCTATTTATCTATTTATTGTATGTTTAGCTACTCCTGTAACAACTGTTCGGTATGAAGCTAGCCAGCTACTTTTAGGAACGCAATGTTAGTAATTCTATGCTAACTACTGTACGTACATCCACGTACTAGATAGTCAAGTGTATTGTGTATAGTGTAAGAATATAGTCCATTGTTTGCAACAAACACAGCTTCTGTTTTTATGGAGCTATTAGCTAGCTAGTTAGTTATGTTTAGACTTTAGATTTTTTCAACTTCAGTGACAGCTACTCATTATAACGCTAAGTAGCTTAATTAAACGAGATGTTTAATTTAATTTAATTTCCGTCTTGTACATTAGTGTGATACCACGTGATGTTTGTGTAAGTAGTATACTGTCTGTTTGCGTTGGAGATTCAAACAAGGGGAAGATGTCAAGGGTGCATTAGGAATAGTGTTTGCATGCAGGACTGTACTTCCTGGACCGTGATAGCTTACCTACTGATTCTACCTCCAAAGGGAAGTTGACTTCTGCCTGCAGTTTCCTGGAGCTCTTCAGTGCCCCGTCCATGTTCACCACATGCACTGTATCTATGGGAAATAAGGATGGAATAATGTTTTATCCAAAACACTCGCACCATTACCAGCTACTTTCCTTCAGACGACTTGCCGAATACAAAAGCTTTGACTTCCTACAGAATTACTGAAAGGATTGCTCAAATTCAATACACATTCAATACACTGCCTGTTTTTTAAGCATGTGGAAGTTTTTCTAAATGTTTTTTAACAGTTTATACACTACTGGCAGTTAAATAAGGAAAGAAAATTTGCTTCATCAAATCCGTAAATCTTACTGTTCATCATCCTCTCTCAAATTGTAATGGGATTCTAAGTGCTTTACTGAAGTGCACTTGTTTGGTGAAGTTATTGTAACACTAAATTATTGTCAAGATTTGTCTTCAAGCTCATATTAGACAGTGTTTTAATTGTAACACAAATATACAAGGGTGAGGGTTTCATTTAGCATTGTTTATTGCAAATAGGTGTCACAAAAAATATATAATCTTTCTACATAATCTCCATTTCATTCAATGCAAGTGTTCTGGCTTTAATGAGCGTCTGGATTTGTCTAGAAAAAAAATTTGATTCAATTTTAATTTATGTTTTTAGATTTTCATTTGACTCACCCTCATATGTTATGTGCAACAAGAGCCTAATTAGAGTGATTCAGATCATACCTTTTCTACTAGAACTCATTTTTTCCCAATAAAATAAAATATTTCTCAGTTCACTTATTCTTATTTCTTACTTAGATTCTCTAATCCTAGAGGATTTTACTTGAACTCATATATTGAAGTTTAACCAAAATGTTAATACAGGGCGTTCAAATACTTTTGACAGGAATTGTATATCATTTTTATATGTTTGGCCAATGCTTGAATGATCCTAATGGCTGAAGAAATTGCACCCTTCCTTACATAAACTAAACAGACTAGAAAGTTCACTTACTCTCAATAAGAACAAGGAGTGTGTCACAGTCCAACTGAGTCACCTGAACTCTCTCCATGCTTCGGTTCTCTAACAAACACACGCACAGGGGTTATGTGGTTAATCTGGGCAGAATGCTCATACTCAATGCACATTAAATGAACAGGAAACAGGGACGGTGAGAGAGTCTGGTGAGGGAACGACTTTTTATAGCTGCTATAACGTAAGTGAGAACAGGAACTAATGTGTCTAGACGAAATTACACAATATTAAATGTAACTATAAATGCATAAAAAGTATGACATGTTCATTCATTAATGAAATACTGTAATTGCGAGCAAATTGAAGTGGTATAAGAGAAATAAAACATTTCAGAATGTGCTGTTATTGGAAAATTATAATAATAATAATAAGAAGAAGAAGAACAGCCTCTAAATTATACAGTATTATTAATAATGTTTCTAATTATGTTACTAATAATTGTGACCGTACTCCGAAGAATTATTATGATCGCTTACCGGCGCCGGTGCTGGTGAACCAGGACGTGTTGGAGTTGAGGTTGATGAGCTCCAGGTGAACAGGCTGCACAGAGTTCGCACCCCTGCTGATCCCGATACACACCAGCGGGTACTCCTGATCAGGAGCAAGCAACATCTCAAACACATGCAGGGGGGACGGCAGCGGGAAGTCAAAGTCCTGCAGCAAACAAGAAGGTTCACAATAAAACAAAGGCTACATTCACTAAAAATAATAATAATAATAAAGATTTGTTCTAATATGTTATCATTTCTATAGTAACAACTAACATAGGGACTTGGATGGCAGATACACATACAAGCTAACAAAGAACGTATATTCATCAATATGGTATGATGTGTTTTCTGTAAGGAGATGTTTATTTAGCATTTATGGAAGGAGTCTCCAGTGTCAGTGCTTTGTAACATCCAGAGGTAAAGCTGTAGCTTTAAGTTTTCCACAAAGGGAAAGTCAAGTAGAGAAGCTGTTGCACTTTTCTTATCTCATTTTCGTTTTACTCACTTCAAGAGGAAGTGAAGGAACGACTGTTTATAGCTGTTATAATTCAAGTGATAACAGGAAATACTAATTTCAGGGATGTTCCACAATATTAAATGTAACTTTAAACAGATTAAAAAATATGATGCATTGTTCTTTAGTATAATAGTTGGCATGAGATGAATAAATACGGTTCTATTAGCTAGCTAAAAATGTTAGCTAACAAGGCAAGAAGTGGACACAGACTAATTCGTGGCAACTATCAAGAACTCAAAAAAAAAATTAAAATGCACTTATTAAATTATTTCTTTTTTTTTAACATTTTAAACTAGTGTTAACTAACCTTATTTTTAGCTAGCTAGATGATAAGCTATAAAATTGTGATGTTTTGGTTTATTCTGAAATTGTGAATTCTAGCTAGAAGTGAGAATATGAAAAGTTTGTCAAAAAAATATCATGTAGCGAATTTTTTTTGACATAGAATGTATTTGATTGGGAATTTACAAAACACAGATATCTGCTAGCTACCTCTCTAAATAATTAGCATTAGCATTAGCCAAACATGCAAGAACAGATCACTAACTAGTATAAAGCAATTGTCAAGAGTTAAACAATCAAAAAATACACTTTCATAGTGACAAAACTGTCTTGAAAAGTAATTTGAAAAAAAAAAAAAAACAGTACAATAGAAGTAAAACTGCATTTCGGTCGCCAATCTGATATGCGTTGACTTGCAAGAATGGTTGCGTTGGAAAGGAATTAGAGTTACACACGTGAAAGACGTGTTAATAATGTAGGAGTTGAATGAGGTGTGTTTGCGAAAGTAAACAATAAAACATGCAGGTTACGTTGTTAAAAGTCACCAACCTTTATGAGCATGAACTTCTGCATGGGCTCGTACCACTGCAGCAGAACCACTCTGGACTCCAAAGCACCGCACAAGAACACACACCCTCGCTGACTGTTCTGGACTAAAGAAAGAAAGAAAGAAAGAAAAAAGGCAATAATAAATAATTTCTCTTTTTTTGAAAATGATCGTACGTACAGTATTTCGAAACACAACATAGTAGGCTTTAATAATATCAATTCACTACACACTGCAGAAAATGATATCAAGTGAAAATATCAAAAATGTAGGCAAATGTTTCTAATATTGCTCATTATGAGATTATTGTAAAACAAAAATAAGATTATTAAAAATGTTTCTAGACATATTTACTAATTTCAAGCTCATTTTATAATCAGATAATTGAATTTCTTTCTAAAATAATGCTTTAAATAGACAACATTATCTGCCTTATAGAATAAGATCTTTTAAAGAGTCAAATAAATTAAACAGTCAGAATTAATAATCTTGTTCTTGTTTTACTGTAGTATTATAATGAAAAATATGCAATAAAATGAAATATTTATTATATTTTCATTTCATTTTTTGCTTTGTATATGAGGAAACATATTTTAAATTTGAAGTGATGTGGTTTAGGGTAACACTTCTAAACTTTTGTCAGATCACTAGTTAAAAACAAAATACTAGTCCTTCTCAATATTTCAATAAATTTCAAAAAGTTTCAATATTTTCATATTTTCTACGTCAAATATTTTATTTTTGTTTAGTTTAGCAATTGACTTTATTCCAACATAGGTCCAACAAACATAAATATAATCTGTAGGTCAACATTAATTACTAAAGTTGACCTACAGATTATATTTATGTTTGTTGGACCTATGTTGGAATAAAGTCAATTTGAGTTTTATGTAGTAACTTCTTGTGTTTCTGGGATTTCTTGTTTATCTTTAGAGTAACCGTTATTTTTAATTTGTAAGATCTGAATTGGATGGATTTAGAGTGGTGTGTATATGAGTTTATGAGAGTTACATTAATGAGGTTTGTAGCTTGTAAGTTCACCGTAGTGTGGATTTGAGTTATAGGGTTTTGAGTAATATGTATTTAAGTTTTTAGGATTTAGAGTAATGTGGAGCTGAGTTTGTGAAATCTACAGTAATGCGGTTTTGAGTTTGTAGGATTTAGGTTACGTGGATGTGAGTAACATAAGTGTGAGATTGTGGGATTAATATTACAGATTAGAGTCTGCAGGATTTAAAATAATGTGGATTTGAGTTTGTGGGATTTAGAATAATGCAATTTTGACTTTAGGATTTCCTGTGGGACTGTAAAGTAACACAGATCTCCGTGTACACGATCTATAGTAATGTGGATTTGAGTTTGTGGGATTTAGAGTAAAGTGGATTTGAATTTGTGGGATTAAGAGTAAAGTAGATTTGAATTTGTGAGATTTAGAGTAAAGTGGATTTGAATTTGTGGGATTTAGAGTAAAGTGGATTTGAGTTTGTGGGATTTAGAGTAAAGTAGATTTGAGTTTGTGGGATTTAGAGTAAAGTGGATTTGAATTTGTGGGATTTAGAGTAAAGTAGATTTGAATTTGTGGGATTTAGAGTAAAGTGGATTTGAATTTGTGGGATTTAGAGTAAAGTAGATTTGAATTTGTGGGATTTAGAGTAAAGTGGATTTAAATTTGTGGGATTTCAGTAAAGTGGATTTGAATTTGTGGGATTTAGAGTAAAGTGGATTTGAATTTGTGGGATTTAGAGTAAAATGGATTTGAGTTTGTACAATTTAGAGTAAAGTGGATCTGATTTTGTAAGATTTAGAGTAATGTAATTTTGAGTTTGTGGGATTTAGAATAAAGTGGATTTGAGTTCGCAGAATTTGTAGGATTCAGATTAATGAGTATTTCAGTTTGTGAAATTTAAAGTAATGTGGATTTGAGTTTGTAGGATTTACAGCAACATAGATCTGAGTTTGTATGATTTAAATTTAGATTAATACGATTTAAAGTAATGTGAATTCGAGTTTGTGGGATGTGGATCTGTAAGTAAATTTCAGTTGAGTTTGTGAAAATTTGAGTGAAGTCCATTGGAATTTGAGGCATGCATTATCATGGAAGGTTGTGGTACTTCCTGCTTCCTTACCCACTGAGCATGCTCGGCATCCCTTGGTGTCTGGGATCTTTGTGGTGATGGCGAACTTCCTGTTAAAACAAGATGATTAAACAAAGAAGTTGAGTTCGTTTGGTTCTAACTGTGTGCAGTTGTGCATATGGATGCGTATGTGTGGTTATGTGTAGGTGTGTATTACTGTTTGTGAATGTGTGTGTTTGCTAATTTGCACTTGCAAGAAGTAATCATGGCATCATGTAGGTCACATCAGTGCTGATGTTTCGGTTACAGCGCAGCCGATTCGGTGTGGCTTCCACTTTTGCAGGTTATGCAGAACAATAGCAATGCGGCTAATGCTAGTTTAGTGCACCGAGCACTAAACTACTTTCTGTGTGTGTGTGTGTGTGTGTGTGTGTGTGTTAAAAGAAATCAACAATGTTGGTACTATGCTTCCATTGTTATGTATCAAGATCAGTTTCAGCACGCACAGTTAACACTTACGGGAAAATGTGAGAGGTATGAGCGTGTGTGTGTGTGTGTGTGTGTGTGTTTTGTCACCTGGGTATCAATCTGTGTGTTGGCAGTGCCACGCGATGTTCTTTTCTAGCCTGCTCGTACAATTCCTTGAGAGAGTGGGAGTGTAGCTGGGAGGACTTTCCTGACATACACACACACACACAGTCAATTAGCAAAGCTGCATTGTATAAAGCTGCATCATGCAAAAAAAAGCAGTGTGTAGTATGAAGTTTGTCATCAACATTTCAAATATGACAAAGATACCGGAAGACATGCCTCATACTCAGCTAAAGCTAGCTATTAGTTGGCATGAGGTGTGCAAATTACCGTAAAATTGTGACACACAGGAACGACGTCAACACATTCCTAATGTTCCGGTTTTTTTTTTAACAGCTTAGACAAGTAGAAATAATTGTTCATCATTTTTGTGCTATTCAACTAAATGATGCCTCAAAATAGTAAGTTACAGTTACAGTGCCGTGCATAAGTATTAACCCCCTGTGAACACTTCCACATTTTATAGTGTTACAACCTGGAACTAAAAATGGACTTAATTGCGATTATATGTCATGAAGCTACACAAAATAACCCATAATATTGAATTCTGGTATTCTAGTGCAACCAGAAGTGACACAATGAGTTAAATGGCATTCATATGTCCGCATGTAACGTGTCATGTGATCTCAATATAAATACACCTGCATGTATAAAGAAGTATCAATCAAGGTTTGGTTATAAAATTATCTGAAACTATGAATAGCCCAAAAAGTTCAAGGGGAGCAAATACTTATGCAAGCCATTAATCATGCTAGTTAAAGTTGAGTGCTTATTACATGAGTGTGAAGATTAAATAAATGATCTGAAAGTCACCAACAGGGGGAAATTCGGGTTTAATCCATACATTATGCTCAGGGATGGCTGAAGGGAGCACACTTGTAGGACACTTTGTGGACATTCCATAACAACGTAACTATAAATGGATAAAAAGTATGAAGTGTCTTTTTTTAATAAATAAATAAATAATTGTTGGTGTTGGCCAATTGACTGTGGTATGAGAGGAATAAAGCACCACCCTGCATCACACCATAATCTTTGATTATTTTCCATCGTGTTTTGTTTCTTACTTATTATGTAAAATTTGATTGTATTTAAGGTATTTCACTTTGTATCATTGTAGCTACTTTTTCTGTTTCCTGCTATTTTTTATGTCTTACCTGATATGGACATTAAGACGTTGCTGATGGTGTACACCCATGTGCACTTGTGTGGAAAAAGCTAAATATTGACAAAAAAGAGATAAAGAGAGAGATCGTAAGTTAGTGAAATGACCATAAAGTCGCCGATCCTCATGAGTTCAATTGGAAATCAATTCTGGCCTAAAATGGCCGCCATTACAGCTATGTCTTCAGCTATGCAATGTATTGTTTTGTTTTTTTTTTTAAATAGAAAACAATCAGAAAACAGGTTAAAAAAAAAATCTAAACAGTTTGACTTTTCAGCATAGTTAGCATCGCATTAAGTCAACGTTATTAGCTTTGGACATTAGCTTTAGCATTAGTGCTGCAACTAGAGAAGTACATTTTAGATACTAAACATAACTTGGATGAGGGACTGTAGGTGGTGTAAGTTGGAAATTTGAGTAAAAAAGTGTGGTTTAATTCCAAACTATTTTAAAATCCTGACTGTGTGTTTGTGGCTCACCAGCTCGAGTGTGGCCTCCGAGCTGTTCAGATTTAATGTGAAGATCCCTTCCTCGGTGCCCAGGATCAGATGGTGGTCTGGAGAGAAAGAGAAAGACAGAGAGAGAGCTGAGATAGCTGTGTGTTAAATGCTAGTTCATGTCTAGTTAGCATTCTCCATACTAGAAGGTTAGCCATTTTAAGAAACTGCTAGAACACCAAGTCCATTCTACCAAGGAGCGTTATTGTTGGTGGCCATGGAACTGTGCGTATTACCCATAAAGCACTGAATGTACATCAGTTTAAGCAATGAGTAAAATGTAGGACACAATTAACTGTACTGTTATCGTTATTACAAACTTTGTGTGTATCGTGAAGGGCTGCAAGAACAGAACCGCTTAACATACGTACATAATAGAGTGCATATGTAGTGAATACAAAGTCATTTGGGATTCGGCTGAATGCATGAAGGCACATCAATATTAGTACAAGCTGTAGACCTAATATCTATGAATGTATTTTAGAAATTAAAGCTAGAAAAAAATGAAGATAATACACGAAACTCTCAGTTTTGTTCTATAAAATAATCAGTGACGAGGTGCTGTGATTAAGTGGACTTACCGAAGTTGATTATTTCCCAATACAGTGTTTTATTTATTAAAGAAGGATACATCATACTTTTTATCCGTTAATAGTTAATATTGCAGAACGTCTCCAAAACAAGTTAGCTCCCGTTCTCACTTACGTTATAGCAGCTATAACAATTCAACCACTCTTTTTTTTCTCTCTCTCCTGAAGTTAATAAGATAACAAGTCGAACTCGACGCCACCAGCATCAATGAGGATGCCAAGTCCTTTCTGTTACTAATTTGTACACCTGAAATATCCTTAAAAAAGGAAGGAAGCTACTGAAGAAAAACTATTTCAGACATTTGACCTTGCTATGACCTTGACCCTGTTTGGATCAGTTCCCATCCAGTTATGATGATAATACCATATAAATCCTAAAACATTTAACCACTCGTTCTTGAGATATCAGAGTAACGAGAATCAGGGATGGATGGATGGCCGCACAGACACGCGAACAACCCAAAAATATAATTCATAAAAATAACACAGCTAGTCGTGTGATGTAAATAAACTTCTCCTTAGAGAAAAGGTCACCATGTCAACAATTAGATGTTTTTCTTGATATTTCTTGATTATAACATTGCTAGATTCTTCTGAGGTGACAGAACTCTAGTATATGTGGTAGCTCTAGCTCTATGCTGACTGTGGCGTTAAGCTTGTTAAGCTTTTTCACTCTATTTCATGTTCCACCCACATTAGCATTTGAGACACAGTCTTGTCTGCAGTATTTGACCTTCCACCTTTCATCTTTTACCTTTGGTGGTGGGGTGATCCCACGTCGTAGAGCAGTTGACTTTTAAAGGGCAGCCGTTAAAAACCTTTTTAAAAAATATCTACAATGAAGAAAAGAAAGAATGTTTAGTTGAGTGTGATTATATTATATTATATTATATGTGTCTATGTTATGAGATTCGGGGTTTTTATTAATTATTTTTTTGAGATTTGATTCATACCGGTAACTTCCTCTGTACTGGATCAGGCGGCTCCTGCAAAAACACACAACCATTCCACAGGATTTGTGCATATAACTATACACATGTTCCAATACTGACACTCCTATAATACTTACATGAGTGAAATTATTGATAATTTATGTATTATTTAGCAAGCAATTCCAGCAACGTTCAATATACGTTCAAAATATTTTAAACGTTAAACATCTCTTATAATGTTCGAGTTTAACTTTAAACAAAAGTAATGATTTTTTCCTAGTGCTAGAGGCGGGGCTTAATTCATTTGCATGTTTTTAATGCTCAACCGACGCTCATCAATCCCACACTAATGAGAGATCACCCAAAATTATGCTACGTAAATGTATAGTTTTAGAGGTCATGTCGTGGTGAGAGGTTTACTAGGCCATAAATAAGAAGCCGGAGAAAATAGCGGGGATTTTTAAACTTTGTTTCTACCACAGTAATGAAAAACGACCAAGGAAGTGGATTTATCTTGACACGTAACATGTTGCAAAGCTGCTGACATGTGGTCATTGTTTCCGGACACCATAACCCTGTTTTTATTCGTTATTATTTCATTTTCATGGTTGTCTATTGGTTTATTTTGTTTTGAATCCAGCACATAGGACTTGGATGTAGCATGAACCATTTGAGTCATTTGAGTTTTGACTAAAAATTGTTCATTTGCATTTTACGTAAACCAAATTTATTTGCGAAACATAAACGAATCGTTCCTGAAATGGACGTGTAATCTTTAGTTATTGTGCGATTCATTCGTTAGAGCTCGGAGATTCATTTTCTGACTATCAGTGAATAAATATATTATGCAAATTACCTGTACTGGACCAGCAGAATATTATCCAATAGAGATACACATCCAATACTAGTTTTTCTTTAAAAACGACTAAGATTTATTATGATTTTTTTAACTGCACAAAAAAATACATAGCTAAAACCTTCATTCTCTGATATTTCAGGCTAATTTGTTGTTTTTGCTGGACTGATACTGATCCTGGGTGTCAAATCAGTGCCGTCTTGGTTATAAACAAGTAACGCTATAATGCTATTATAACGATAGCTATAGCTATAGCTATATAACTATTTTCACCTGTACATCACACAATGTTTAGTTTTCTAGAAATTAATGAAATTATCCTAGAAAGAAAGAAATTATGCAGTCACGTTCTCTGTATTCAGACAACAAATACATATAAAATGACAGCTAATCGCGTTTTACACAAACATCCATGTTGGTAGAAAGAATTTCGTAACTTGTACGTCCCGTGTTAATTTAATCGCTGTCTGGAGTTTTTTCTCAGAGATGTTGAATAACAAATGTTATGACATGTAACACCCAGAGAAAATAATCCCTTCCAAACAGGGCTTAGTGTGTTACTCAGTGATTATGTCAGGATGTCTAGCTGTCTTTGAGGGGAAAAGGGGGCGTGGCTACAGAACAAAAGAAGGCGCTGGAGTTGGTGTTTAAAGGTACCTTAACAGGCTGTCGGCGCCTCCTGTCTGATTTGGGTGGTAATAAAGGAGGCTGATCTGCTGAGATTTCTGTCCTGAAGCCGGAAAAGGTCGAAGGGTCTGCCACAACACACACACACACACACACAGAGAGAGAGAGAGACAAATTCTTATTATGGCCTTTATCGCTTTATTAGAGTGCATGTGTGTGGTTGAGGCTGCATTTTTGCATGTGTGCATGCTCATATGTATGTTTGTGTGTGTATGTGTTGCTCACCCGAGTTGACGTTACGGACAGAGCGTGGCCGTGGCACAGGATGACTGCGTGTGTGTGTCCCGCTGCTGGTTCTCAGCAGTGGAGAAGGAATGTAGAGACTTTGAACTTTTGATCGCTCGTCCTCTGCAGTCACACTCTCTTCTGAACTGCTGCGCATCTTAGGCTGATCACACCCACACACACACACACACACAGGTTTGGTTGGTGTATATACCATTAAATACACTTTATACCAGTTTAAATAAATAAAATTTACCTTTGGAGGAAGTGGAGGAGGAATGTCATCAGCTGGCAGTGAGTTACTGCACAGAGAATTAAAACAATGAGTTCAGTTCATGTGTGTGTGTGTGTGTGTGTGTGTGTGTGTGTGGGTAGGGGACATACCTGCTGAACTGATTAAAAGGGCTGTAGGAGGAAGTAGGAAAACAGAACAAATTTTCATTAAACATTAATCCATGAACACAAACGTCAATTTTGTTTCGTCTGAAATATGGACATTATGGGAAATACCTTCTCCAACATTTAAAATGGAATAAATGCTTCGATCAGCTTCACTGATTAGAGTTTAATGTTAACTAGACTGTTAAAGATTCAGTGTTTGAATGGTCTGGTTTTCACTTTTTTTTTTTTTTGCTAACTTCATTCAGTCTTAACACTTATAATAAAGTCAAGCAGTGCTGAAAAATGAAAACTCGCCGAATAAAATCGAGACATATATGTCAGCCCTGGTCGCTTGGACAAACGTAGAACGCAAACTACGCTATAAAAAAAAGCTGCTGTGTGTTAGAAACAAAGTTATGCGTATGTGATCGTTTTAGCTAATGTGGTATGTGTTTAGCTAACAAAATATATCAAATAAACACAAATGCTTTGTGATGGAAATAAATCGAAACTTGGGAAACTAACAGTTCATTAAAATTGCTGTAGTTTAGTGTCAAATAACAATAACAAAATAACTAAAATATGACCACAACAATAACTTGTTTGTAATGAACATAAAAAATATGTTTTTGTCCAAAGTCTAAAATCCAAATTAGCTGCCAGAATGAACACTAAAGTGAATTTTAAGGCAGTTAATAAATAAAATTCGTACATTTCCACATCATCGTAGTCATCGTCGATGTCCGTGCTGTCCCCTCTGTCAAAAGCAACACATAAACATATTCATATAAGAACTCTGTATGACTACAAACCATTAACTCAACAATTCCATACCTTACATAAGGTTAAGGTGGTTTTTCTGATTATAGCATGACATATCTCTTTTCTCAAGCTGAATTTAGTATCATTGTTTCAGGGACAGAAACGTTTACCTGGTCGGACTTTTGAGTTGTGCGTCTGGAGAACCCATCCACTGACATCC
Source organism: Pangasianodon hypophthalmus (assembly GCF_027358585.1). Classification (NCBI taxonomy): domain Eukaryota; kingdom Metazoa; phylum Chordata; class Actinopteri; order Siluriformes; family Pangasiidae; genus Pangasianodon; species Pangasianodon hypophthalmus. The sequence goes on from NC_069723.1 coordinate 2,734,099, forward strand.
AACTGAAGCCTGTAACTACATACACAAAAAAATACACAAAACAATTTAGAGCTAAATTTACACACAGTATTTATCCATATATGAGGCAAAGCCTAACTTGAAGCATATCTCAAATCAATACACTTAACCCTGAGCATAAACACAATAACAGACACAAAATGCAAAGACTAAACTAAATAAACTAAAATACGGACAGAAGATATAACTACTGACCCAAAAACGCACCATAACAACAAGAAAGAAAGCAGTAAAACAAATATAACAAGACAAAAGGGTTATAACAAACCAAAAGTGCAACACAAGAAAATATTTTTTTTTTTTTAAAAATACAAAGAAAGAAAGTAAAAGTAAAATTAAATTTGAAAAACATAGCAAGAACTAATACAATTAAACAAAAAAGGAAAGCCTAGACACGAATACAACCAAATAAAAACAAACAAACAAACAAACAAACAAATAAACAAATAATAGAACGTGCAAGAAATACAACCATAATCAGAGGAAATACATTCTTTGTCTCTTTTATTTTTTTAAACTGCTTTTTATTCTTTGTTTTGTTTTGTTTTGTTTCATAAAAGAACTAAATTTTGGAATGTAACATTTTGGTGTCATTGATAAAGATTCTTGTCTTCACTGATTAATGATTATTAAAAATGGATAGTATATAACATTATAATATAGTATATAGCATTATAATAGTGCTTATAATGCTGTGAATTTACTTCATGGGCTAATGGGTTTTTTTTTGCTAATGAACTGTATGAATTAAACACAGAATGCAGGGTGTACACACACACACACACACACACACACACATACACACTTACAGTTGTATCTGGTGACTCTTGTTTTCGGTTTACTGGTCTCTGCGTGTAGATCTGATTCACTGAAACAGGAAATACATATCAGAACAATAGAGAGAGAGAGAGACATACAGACAGACAGAAAGAGACAAACAGATACAGAGAGACAGACAAAGAGAGAGACAGACAGTGACAGACACAGTGAGAGAGAGAAAAAGACAAAAAGACAAATACAGAGAGACAAAATGAGAGAGAGACATACAGACAGAGAGAGACAGACAGACAGAGAGAGAGAGACATATATACATACAGAGAGAGAGACATACAGACAGAGAGAGAGAGACAGAGAGAGAGACATATATACAGAGAGAGACAGACAGACAGAGAGAGAGAGACAGACAGAGAGAGACAGACAGACAGAGAGAGAGAGAGAGACATATAGACAGAGAGACATACAGATAGACAGAGAAAGACAGACAGACAGACAGAGAGAGAGAGAGAGAGAGAGACATACATACATACAGAGAGAGAGACATACAGACAGAGAGAGAGAGACAGACAGATAGACAGACAGTCTCTTACAGCTGATGTCTGAGTTTGTCCTCTCGGCCCGGTTGTGTCGGTTGATGGAGTGAATCCGTCTCAGCACTGAGGTCTGTATGGACAGTATCACACACACACACACACACACACACACACACACACACACACACACACACACACACAGTGCGCACTCACTTATTTAAATACTCTGGAAATGCTGGAATTTACTCTAGCTTAGTGTTTCAGATAACAGCTTTTTTTAAATCCTGATTAAAATATACTTCAATTAATTTGTGGATGAATTTTATGATTTTTTTTTTTAATAATTAGTTGTGTGCGTGTGTGTGTGTGTGTGTGTGTGTGTGTATTTAGTAGAAGCGTGTACCTCTATGTCATCATCGTCTGGTTGTAAACACTCTTTGAGTTTCTCAGGATGCCGGAGTTTATCCAGCAGTTCAAGGGTTAAGTCTCGCCTCAAACACGGCTGAATCACGAACATATGCTGACAGAGAGACAGAAGAGTGATGATAAGAAGAAGATGAAGATGTATATTCATATTCAAATTAGTAGTAGTAGTAGTAGGACTAGTAGTAGTAGTAGTAATAGTAGTTTCAGTGATAGTTGTAGTTTTAGTAGCATTAGTAGTAGTAATAGTATTTAGTATTAATAGTAGCAATAGGTATTAGTAGTTTTAGTAGTAGTAATAGTAGTAGCAGTAGTACTAATATTATTATTAGTAGTAGTAGTGTTAGTAGTAATAATATTTAGGTAGTAATAGTATTTAGTATTAATAGTAGTAGTAGTAATAGTAGTAGCAGTAGTACTGATATTATTAGTAATAGTAATAGTGTTAGGAGCAGTAGTATTAGTAGGTGTAGTAGCAGTAATAGTTGTAATAGTAGTAGCAGTAGTAGTAGTACTAACTATTGTAATAGTAATGTTAGTAGCAGTAGTAGTAGTAATAGTAGTACTAATAGTATTGTAATAGTAGTGTTAGTAGCAGTAGTAGTAGTACCAATAGTATTGTAATAATAGTGTTAGTAGTAGCAGTAGTAGTAATAGTAGTAGTAGTAGTAGTAATAGTAATAGTAGTAGTACTAATAGTATTGTACTAGTAGTGTTAGTAGCAGTAGTAGTATTAGTAGTAGTACTAATAGTATTGTAATAGTAGTGTTAGTAATAGTTGTAGTAGTAGTAGTAGTAGTGTTACCGTGAGCATCTTTTTGGCGTTCGGTCTCTTCTTTGGGTTTCTGATTAACATTGACTTTACGAAGTTATAAAACATAGGTGACCTGACACACACACACACACACACACACACACACACACACACACACACACATACATACATTACACAGTGTTTAATCATCATCAACACCAGTATAGAACAGTACAATACAATGTGTGTGTTATGGTTCCTCGCGCAGGATGGCACACACACAAACACACACGCACACACGTGCACACATACACACACACACAACTACACTCACACATACCACTTAGACTTGTCTTTGAGTTTTGGAGGTTGGTATCCGCTCTTAGACATGAGAAAGAGAACCCTGAAACACAAGACAACACAATTAAAATTTAATTATCCTGTAGTAGATAAAAATGATAAAAATAAAGTGTGTGTGTGTGTGTGTGTGTGTGTGTATATATATCTTTCTGTGATCACCTGAGCGGATGAACATCGAAGAGCGGCGGCTGAAGCTCTGCAAGTTCAATGGCTGTGATTCCAACTGACCAAATGTCACACAGCTCGTTATAACCTCCTTTAATCTCCACTGCTGCCACCTCAGGTGCCATCCTGCGCGAGGAACCATAACACACACACACACTTCACATAAGGTGTGTATACTATAAGGTTTATTTGTCATTGTAATTCATCCACAAACCCAGTTATATTACATCCATTTGTTGTTGTATTTACGGTAGACATGCTACTCCAGGACTTATGGTACTTTTCTGCCCCACTGGAACTTCTGTCAGAATGGCACCAGCATAACACTTGAAATCTCCATAGTCTGACTTACAGACAGATATTTAGAACTACAGGAAATCGTGTCATCAAAAAAAAAATGCTTTTTTTCAGTAACAGAAGTTCCAGTGGTTTAGTTGTTTTTCGCCTGCTCAAGACGGACCAACAGGAACTAATGTTAATTAAGGCTACTTAAGGCTAGCAGGGCTGATTTTTGTTCAGTGGTTCTGTATTCGAACAACGCAAAAAACAGCAACGATAATAAGGCCTTGGCTTGTGCAAAGCAAAGAGAACATGGAGCTAATGGGTTTTCCTTCAGGCATGCCATGGTAGTTCATGGTAGTAATTGTTTCAAAACAAACTACAACTTGCTCCGGTTCTTGGTTCTCAATGTGCAGGAGAAAAACAACATACGGCAACACTAACGGGACAAAAACTGAAATGTGTTGAAATACAAGTGCCCATGATACTAGCAATACATAATTCCTGAAAGATGTCAACATTGTGGCTTTACTTGCTCTTACCAATATGGAGTCCCTATGAAAGACATTCGACGTGCAAACGTTGCTGTGATCTGCGCTGAGATTCCGAAATCCGCTAAAAATCAAGAACGATCATCAATTAAAATCTACAAATCTTAAATCTTACAAAACAGTCAAGTATAAAACAAAGTCAGTCTTAACGTGGCCATTTTAAATTGTAATACAATACAGTAAATCACCTAATCACTCACCTAATTTGACTTCGCCATTGTCGTTCAGGAGAATATTGGCACCCTGAAAGAAAAACAGCTTTAAAAACAAATACTTTATGGCTGTGTTGCAATTTTTTTTGTTGTTGTTTTTAACACCCTCGTCAACTCTCCCTCTGTGTTCAAATTTCAGTCGTCGTTTTAATTGCTGTTCAATTCCACTCTACTGAGAGTTTTTCACTTCTTAAAGGGATTCAACTTAGAATTCTTTCTAGTAGGGATCTAATAGAAACGACAGGACCAAGCCAACGATGCTAGATTTAAACTTTCTATCTAAAACTGGATTTACATTGAGCAATTTTGCTGTCATAGACAAAAATCATACATTGTAAAAAAAAAAATGTTTGGTCATAGTCAGCCAACGATAAAAGTTGTCCGAAATGTTTTATTAAAATCTCAAACTGCTATGACGCTCATCTAAAAGCCACCAATAGGAAGGTAGCATAGGATGACGCAAAACTTACAGGACTACCAACTTATGGGTAGTGGTGATGAGAAAACGTAAATGAAACTTGCTAATGGATAGAAAAAATATTCTTATTATCATCAGTCTTACTTTGAAGGTCGTTTGTATTTATTTGAGACAGAAACAGAACAGAAATTTCTGTAATCGGAGATTTACCGTTAGAGGATCATCATCATATAAACTGATATGGAGAATACGGATTATCTCAGTCTGTTATAGAATTTAGTGATTTTCTGATTTAACTGTTTTCAGTAACCAACCACACAGAAGGAAACAAAGCAACTGACAAAGCATTGTTACTTGACTATGCTAGTGAGCTAGCCAGGTTGTTAGCTAGCAAACACTTGAATCTAAAGCTAATCAAATGCAATTTGGTTAAGCTAACTCTATTAGCCAGTTAGAAACTTGGCAAGCCAGTATAAGTCTGTTTTGTTGCATTAATCGCCAAGGAATATGCTTCAGCTAGATTGTTCTCGCTGCTAAATTCGAGCAAGTTCCTGACAAAAATGATGAGAAAAAATTGACTAGGGCTTATTGAAGATGGTACTGGATGAGGATAGTACTGAAGACAGCTTGGTAAACATTTGATCTTTGTGACTCATTGTGCCACTGAGATGATTTCAAATTCTGTAACCAATATTAGTTATATTTGTGCTTAACACCAAACTTCCAAAGATTGAGAATAAATTCAGTAAAGCAAAGCAAATATGTAAAACTCAGTGCAGTATTCTGAAAAATATTTCAGCGTCAGCATGTACCTTGATGTCTCTGTGTATCTTCTTCTGACCGTGCAGGTAATCTAACCCCTGTTTAAAAAAAAAAAAAAAGTCTGGTCAGGATTGCCGATTTTGAAACATCTATCCTACAGTGACAGTTTAAATGCAAAACACATTAACAAACAAACCAAAAAAAAAAAAAAACAGAACCACAAAACCAAAAACACATTAACATTAAGTCAAAACAGTAAGGGGTGTGTCTTCATCGAATAACACATGCTCGTTGCCAACTGGACACGGCAGATGACTATCACAAGGAAAATTTAAAAAATTGTTATCTAGTTAGTCTAGCAAAAACAATTTCATGCAAAGTTACTCATGTCGAAAATAATTATGAAGAAGAATTCTTTCTTGAAATTACACATATTCATATTAATGCTGTGCAAAGATGACAGCAAATGAGTGTAGATATTTTTGAGCTCACCTGTAGCATCTCACGACACACGTATGCTATCTGTGGCTCTGAAAGAGGGCCAGTTACTGTGAAAGGGAGAAAGAGAGATAAATACAAGGGGTGAGTGATGGCAGAAAGAAAGAATGAGATGAGATGATTGACATAGTGGACCACAGGGCTACAAGCAGGAATTGTGACCAAAACTGGGAAAAAATTGTTCTGTCTGTGGAGATGTGAGGTGCTTGGGATGACCTTGTACACACATGCCCTTAATATTCCTTCTATATTAACTATTTTATGTAAGAGTATATTAACTATTACCAAATAGTGGCAAATTAAAGAAAAACCACAAACCAACAAACCAACAGAATCATTTCAGTGCACCTTGGCACTGATTTTAAAAGTCTCTGGATCTGTATTGGGGTGATGTTCCAAAAGATATTAGCTCAGTTGGTGTTTCTTGATGGTGGAGAGCGCTGTCACTCCGGAATTTCACATTGGTGTTCAGTTGGGTTGAGTGTGAAGGCCATAGCGTATTATTTACCTTATTTTCATCAAACCATTCAGCGAGCCCTTGTGCCCTGTAGATGGGGTCATCCTGGAAGAGACCATGCCCATCAGGATAGAAATCTCTTTAGAAGATCTTTGGATTGGGGCTCATGAGTGGTGCAACTGAAGAAGAATCGCCTTATTGTCAGGAGATCGCAAGGTCAAATCCCAAGGATGCCACAGCCATCCATGGCTGGGAGTCACAGAGAGCAAAACTGGCCCCATACTCTATGGCTGGGAGGGATGGAGGTACTCTCTCTCCCCTGTCAATCAGAGCAACACTAGCCAATCGTGGCACCTATGAGCTTATGTATGTGGACGAGGGCAGATAGAGCTTTCCTCTGAGTGTGTCAGAGTGCTAGGTGTAACCAGTTGGTAGCTATGATATGAGAGAACTAGCTAGTGGGTGGAACTGGACAAATGCCTCTTAGTGGCCAAGTGGACCTAAAACATGCTAGCAAAAATAAATAAATGTCCCCACAGCATAACAGATAACAGTTTTCCCTTTAATTTGTCACCCATTCATAGTCTCTACAGTAACCTTAAATTCCAATACTGTTTTTGTTGACTTGTCCTCCAACATGGATGTGTAAATTACTGAAATGGCACTATTCTCAAGCTCTCCACCAAGTAGCAAAAACTCTGTAGCTGAAATGATTTCCTTAGCATTTCACCCAGTTATTTTCCTTCAAATTGTGTCCAGAGTCATATTTAGTATTGACAGCATCTCTCGTGTGTAGGTGGAGGAGGTTAGTAGGCTGTGCAAACCAAATGTGACAAATATGAGAAAAGCAAATGTTAAGACTTATCTACTGTTTTTAGAGATTAAAAGATAAAGTCCATAAGTTCTGGGTAGGTTATCTAATGGTTACTTGACTTGGGTTGACAATGAAACCGAATGAAGGGCAGTGAAACAGCCCTTAACATGGAGGCTGGGGTTAAACTAAATGATTCAGAGAAAAGGAAAGTTGATGATAATTTGTTATAAAAAAAAAAAAATCTTAGAAAGCAAACAACAATAGATTTCACCTACCATGGTAGATATCCTGTAAGGAGCCCCCTCCACAGTACTCCATACAGATCCAGAGTTTATTTGACCTACAACATAAATACAAATTTATCTGTCTAAGTTTTATACATTTAATGCATCTATACCTGGCAGGGGTTCATATTAAATGTCTTGCAACACCGAACACTCAGTTTCAATGAAATTTTTGTGTAGCAAAGGTTTAGTTTGGCATCTTGCACTGTATGTGTGGTATTTGTGAAAATTCAAAATTTGTTCATTTTACTGCTGTGCTTAGATCTTTCTGGACTCAAGTACCAACATGAGTATGTTCTTTTATTAGAGAATATACCTTAACACCTGGAATTCAGTGGAGATTCATCCATCCTGAACATAGAATACTTTTAAATCCAGAGACAGGTCACAAGCTAACAAAGAGTAACTAAAGCCTAAATACGAGCTAAATAAAATGTGACATCAGCCTATGACACTGTTTATTTGATGTCAGGTACCTCAGGGGCTACAGTTCACTTTTAGTGATTAGGAGGTAGAAAACTTAAATCCTGGGACTGCCCGAGAGAGACTGTTGGGTCCTTGTGCAAGATCCTTAATTATTAACATTATTATCAAAGACCTTAATCATCAACTTCTCGACTGTAGTTCTATAGGTTTAGAATGGGTTTTGCCACTATGAATACAGGTGTCTGAGAAATAAACATTATAGATCATGATCTAGAAGAGCACAACTTTCCAATTGCCAGTGGAATTATCATATTTCCTGCTCAAACATACCAGGCTACCTACAACGAACTCTTTATAACCTGGAATGGATATGCTTGAATAATGAAAAAGTAGAACCATGAATATCCTGGATTGCATAAAACTAGAGAAGTTGTTTCTAGACCCAAAGATAACCACAAAAGAGGTGTGCATGTGATTTTTTAAAATCCCATTCCTGCTGTTTTTAAAGGAATTCTGACCAATCCCACCCACTTCCATAGATATTCATGACCAATCCCACCCACTCTATCAAACACTCCTGACAAATCCCAGCCATTCCCTCAAACACTCTTGACCAATCCCACCCATTCCCTCAAACACTCTTGACCAATCCCACCCATTCCCTCAAACACTCTTGACCAATCCCACCCATTCCCTCAAACACTCTTGACCAATCCCACCCATTCCCTCAAACACTCTTGACCAATGCCACCCATTCCCTCAAACACTCTTGACCAATGCCACCCATTCCCTCAAACACTCTTGAAAAAATAGTGTTTAAGGAAGTGGGCAGGATTGGTCAAGAGTGTTTGAGAGAATGGGTGGGATTGGTCAAGAGTGAGGAAGTGGGTGCGATTGGTCAAGAGTGTTTGAGGAAGTGGGCAGGATTCGGCAGGAATTGTTATTGTTTGCATCTGCATACAACTGACTTATTTGGTTCTATTTCTCAAAAAAATACAAACAAATTAGTGTGGCATGGTTGTGCAGCATGCCCCACTTTCACCTCACAGGGTCCCCTAGTTCGATCCTGAGCTTGAGTTACGGTCTGTGTGGAGCGTCACATGTTCTCCTTGTGTCCACATGGGTTTCCTCTGGGTTCTCTGGGAATGCTGGGAGGAGGACTGGCTATGCTAAATTGCCACTAAGTGTGAATGAGTGTGTGAATAACTGCGATGGACTGGCTTCTCATTCAGGGTGCATTCTTGCCTCATACCCTGTGTGCCAGGGATAGGTTTTCAACTCTGACAAGGATAAAGTGGTCACTGAAGATGAATGTGCAAGCATCCTATATGCTCTCCTGTTATATGCCTTCTTCTGGCAGTAAGAAAAAAAAAAAAAACACCAACTCTTGCAAATTTTTTGGTGGGTTCCGTGATATTCCAGTCTTAAAGCACACCTCTACTATAAACCCCCCAATGATACAAGGAACCATTTCTGGTTATACAAATGTTCCCTGCTTCCATCTCTGACCTGATGTAGCTGCCATAGTAGGCCACGATGTTGCTGTGCTTACAGCTCTTCACCATCACGATTTCCTGTTGGATCACCGAGAAATCATCCTCTGAGAGAAGAGAGGGAAACAAAAACCAATCATTAAGAGGACAAGGGTCTACACTGTATCTTTAGAACAAGGGCTGTCCATACCAAACTTGTTGGAACACCATGCAGCGGATTTCTTTATCCTTCCTGTTAGCACTCACCTGATTCCACTCGTTATCTCATACTGTACTTACTTTATATATTATAATTTTGATCAAATTTACATTACTGCATGTGGTTCTAAACGTTAGAGCTTTCAAAAGATCCACTAGGTGCATCTCATATTCAAATCACGAGTGGCTGAACAATCTTTTACAGTGTTCATTTGAGTCACTGTAAACGTAATTTCCATACTAGTTCTCACAAAAATTCCCTTACCAGGTTCCATCTTGATTATCTTTATGGCAGCCAGTTCTCCTGTCTGCTTATTCCGGGCCTGAAGACAGACACAAATACAGATACATAGTCATAATTAGCTGATGTGTTTTTAGCTGTCTGGGATTACTCATCTTTTGCAAGCGTAGATCAGCAATTAAGGTTCTTTGCTAGTAACCGGAAGCAGACCACCTTGATAAAATTATAATTTTGGTCATATGGAATCTTTTGTTAGCAATTTACCAGAACATCTGAGCTAAATGATGATATTCCTAATGGGTTTTTTTTAATCTCATTTCCACTGTCATTGTGTCTTCACGAAGTTAGTATAACGGACTTAATCGCTGTATTATAGCTCGCTATAGTCATTAGCCAGCCTATACTCAGTGGATATACTGGATTGTTTCCTGATTTCCTTGTTTTTAGTGTGTTAGCCAGTTCTACTATTTCTCTGGTACTTCCTGGTTCTGGTTTCCCCTTTAATATGGAGTATGACTTTGATTCTTGGACAAGCTGAATAAAAAGAAAGTAATGAAGCCAATGTTTAGTATATATACTACATTATGATAGCATTTTGTGTGTCGTACAAGACACTCCCTACTGAGAAAAAAAAAAAAAAACGATACACGATTCATTAGGGACTACATTAAAGCGCACAGTATGTTTTCTTTTGTTTACAATACAGAAAATTTATAATTATGATATTTCTTTTTCACTGCTGGAGATGACTCCATAGCATGACCCTGATTGGCATTTTTGAGTTTCAGCATTTGATCACTGAGGAGATTTCGAAATTTATTCAATTCAATTAGAAAGTTGTCATGGAACGACGACTCAATTTCTGTAATCATTATTATTGTTTTGAATTATATTTCTAGTAGATGATCTTTTCACTCTCAGCGTAAGTGATGGGGACAGACCACGTGCACACCCACTGTAGTGCGAGTTAAAAATAGGTGTTTGACTTTAAGAGTGGAAAATGAAGTAGTTGAGCCGCAGGACGAGGACGGAGAGATCTGGGGGTTAACCATGACTTAAAAATAGATACAGAGATGAGAATGGCCTACAAACAAACAAAAACACACAAACAGTGACTTTTTGAAAAACAAGAGGGTAAAGTCAAAAATGATGATGACAGCAGTGACCGCAGACACACTCACACACGTGCGTCAGTGTCCGTGATAACACATCATTTACGAAGCTGCTCCGAAAAACAACTAAATGTTCCGAAAGAGTTTTCGATTCACCAAGTGATGCAATAACACTTAATCATATATCGCATTAACGCAATTTAGGGCTTTGCGTAACTGTATTACTGTTTCGGAACATTTAGTTGTTTTGGAGATGCGTTAATAATAATACGAGAAAGAGTAATGTTTTCAATGTTCTGGTTGTTCAAGATGGCAAGCCCGTAAATGGAAGCAGCTCGAGGCAGATATTATGAATTTAGCTAAGATAAGCTGAGGATAGTTACATTAGCATTCGTAGCTCCAGCGCGAAATTAAAAAGACAAACATCAGACGCAAAACGCATCTTCGATTAGTTGTATACGAATGGTCTGTTTTTTGAGAAACGGGACTGAGAAAACCGCCGGAGGAGGACATTTTACATTTTACAGGTCAGGCTACACTTGTTAAAGGTCAGGGCAGAGGTGTTTATTCTTCTGCACAGATAGAAGAGGAAAAAGGTGACAGCAGAACATTAGCGATTCTCTCTCACATCAGGAAGAGGGTTAGGTTTAGGTATCACGCTTGGTATTCCGTGCTCTTATTTCCAATACTGCCTTTTCTCTCGTTCATTTTAATTACACCACAGTGCTGTTGGATTCTTGATTCTGATTGGTCAGATGGTGTTTTCTCTAACAGCAGTGCTGACAGTAGTGCAGCCGGAAATCTCAGGTATATATTAAGGCACTGTAACTGCACGTAACTGCAAATTCACAGGGACTTCTATGGCAGACACTCCACAAATAGGTTTTAAAATCACGCTGTTATTTAACAAACACAAACCTATAATAGAGTATGTAACTTTAATTCAACTTTGCAGTTTCTCTGTAACATGGCAAGCTGCGTTTTTGCCTTATTAGCTTCAAAGGAGAGAAAACAGGAAGCTGGTGATGGAAGGAATATGTTGCGCAAGACTGAGTGTAACTACAAATGGGTAAAAGTGTGATGTCTGGTTCATTAATAAATTAAAATTGTCAGAAAACTGCTGTTCAGGATGTGCAGTTTTAAGTTATAATGCAGCTAGGAATGATTTATGAATCCTTAAGTAACTAGAACATAGTACTATGAATGAACGCATAGAGATATGAACACACACACACACACACAGTTGAATTGAGCTGTGATTCCACTTGAATTTAGTCATCTGTAACATTATCCTATATACTTAGATATTCACAATAAAGTATTTATATAGTTATTTTGCATTTTTAAATGGTTGGCTGACATAAATACGCATCAAATACATATATTACAAATCAGGAGCTTGAATTACATGGAAACTCTCTAATATTTTAATATTTTATTAGACTCTAATAAGTCTTAATACATATTCATCAATGGTTAATTAGTAAAACTTATTACACTTAATAAACTTATTATACATTTGTTTGGATTGAGAACTGAATACATTTTAATAAAGGTACCATGATGACTTTCTAACTACATTTTAATTAATGTTGTTAATACTAAGCAAGGTTAAGTAACTTGTGTAATTATTTAGTAACCATGTTTGTAATCGTATGCATTTATCTTTAATTAGCATTATTATATACTATATGTGGAATTAGCATGTTGTTGAAGCTACTAATTTAGGCAGCTTGGTAGTTCGTTAGTATTGATTTTGGAAGAAGGTTCGTAGCTAAGCTTTAATAAAGACTGTAAGCATGAATATGTAATATGTAATAGAATTTCTATGAATTTAAGATAGTTAGTACATAGCTAAAATGCTATTTAATTAGCGCATAATCATGTTTCTTTAAGTTCGCTTGCAGAAATTAATTAATTAGCATTAATTAGCACATAATGAAGCTTGAATGAACTTAGAATGCTTTTCCATTTTCCATTAATATTACTTATTAATTTGTGCATGAGTTTTAATCTAATTAGCATGCATTTCCATGTGATGAGCAACTGAACTTAAAATTACTGGTGATGGTATCAGTTTGGGCATGAGAGATTTAATTTAGGCTTGACCTTAACTTCTTTGAGAATAACAGACATGTGGGTGAGGAGAGAGACAAACAAAGAGAGGCAGTGAGAGAAAGAGGGAGAGAGAGAGAGAGACAGACAGAAAGAGAGAGGCAGAGAGAGAGGCAGAGAGAGAGAAATGGACAGAAAGACAGACAGAGGAAGGTATACGTAGGCTTGCTGTAGATAATAATCTCACTTCTGTATTTTCCCTCTACAAAGAGCACCTGTTTACATACACAGACTACACACACACACACACACACACACACACAAGACCTGCATATTAATAGGTTAGCCCACATTATGGATTGATTGACAGTTATAATAAATTTATAATATACCATATAAGACATAAAAGCAATTTAATATACAGTTTTTTATGCAATTAATAAGCAATTAAGGTTTAAATAAGCTATTATGCATCAACTAGTATAACTAATTAGTAAAACTAATATTAGTTTTAATATTATTTTGCATGCACATATATCTTATAATGTTTTTGGTAACTTTGTATTGAGATTTTTTTCTGGAAATTAATTCACACAGCTATCTTTTAATAAAATGACCATGCATTCATGTGTGACTTTCAAGAAACTGATTTGCATTTTTCCCTTTCACTTCATATGCAGTCATTATGCTAGCATATTAGCAAAGTAATAGCTAATGTATATTCATAAAGCTGTAATTTATGTAGCACATCTCACAGTTTTAATAAAGTGCTAGCAGTAGCATTAGTAGTAGTAGCTAAAAGTGTATAATTATATTGTTAGCTTTAGTTATGTTTTTATTTAGCATGCATTTGTGTGTGTAATAGAACACGGTCACATTTTTTAAATAAAGTTGAGATGCACTTATGTATTAGCGTGTAAGTAAGGCGGGTTTTTTTATGTAATGAAGTCAGGGCACATACTGTATTATAAACACTTGATAATATTTTATATAGGTTTATGTGAAATGGTATCTACATTGTCATTGTAGCTCCAGTGCAGCATGAGTATCAAACATCACACACTACAACATGTCTGATTTTTGCAAAATTACGCATGCATTATGTGTACTACGCATTCGCATTGTTGTGCAATTAAATCGGTCTAGTTTGTGTTGTTTACTCAGAACTGAACTCAGTGGGCAACGGAGAGATTACGGTTTGCCGTGTAGGTGGAGGGAGACGCGTACATCACACTGCAGCCCACTATGGGTGTTTCCTTCTGCATACACACACACACACACACACACACTCACACACACACAGACTCACTCTAGGCATTGAGTACACAAACCTCCATTACACTGAATCCTCTGCTTCTTTTTTACCTCTCACTGACCTTTACCCTTCTTCATACTTACATTCACATGTGTGCACTTTTTAATAAAAAGCGAAGAATTGAAACTGAAAACACACATGCTCACAGGTCTTATACGTCTCACAGTGTATTAGTGTATTAGATATACACAATCATGTCCTGCATCACAAGTGTAGTTCAGCTAATCAACTAAGACATGTTTGGTGTGTGAGGTCTGCTTTGGAGTTATGAAGCTAATGTAGCAAACTGCTTGTCTATATCGTTACATCTTCACCTCTAAAGACATTCTTTGATATGTTTAATACGAAATATAACGGACAATTCTGTTTGCAAACCTTAGACCTCGCCTCCTAGTTGAGTCTGATTCTGCTGAGCAAGTAATTTTTTAGCTTCAAGATGGAGCTACAACAGTTGTTAGCTCGTTTTATTCTTTTATATAGATTATAATCTGTCATACAATGTCAGAAACCACATCAACAAGTCGGTTTCACACAATAAACAACACTATAAAGCAGTTTAAGGTAGGCATGTGAAGATACAGACACAGTTTGTGCTAAATAAGCTGTTTTTTTTGCAACCAAATTACAGCTGGATAAACACAAACTAGTGGCTACTAACATCTTCAAATGTGTTCATTGTCTTCATTAGAAGATTCTATGGCTAGTTGTGAAGTTGTGAATACTTCACTTTTGTGGTATTCACAACTTCAAAATCATGGCAGAGCCCATGAAAGTTTGGTTAGCAGTTGATGCTAAGTGTAATAATGTCGTAATTTTAGTCACGCAGGGTTTTTTTTTAGGAATTTACCAACACGTCTGAGGGAAATGTTGATATTCCCAAATGGTTTGGTCTCGTTTTCACTGTCACTGTGCATTTTCATTGTTCTTATAACTAAACATGGCTACATGCCAGCTAAGTACAATTCATTTCTTTGGTTGTACATAGCCTTTAACCCACACATCTGGAAGAAATGTTGATGTTCCTGATATTTTTGTCATTTCCACTGTCACTTTGCCATTACATTGTTCTCAAATGACTAAATGGCTACATGTCATCCAGCCAAAATGGTCATTTTAACCATACAGAGTTTTTTCTTAGTAATTTGATGTTAATATTCCAGAGAGTGTCTTATTTCCTCTCTCACTGTGCCTTTGCACTGTCACTGTAAAAGAATTGGCTAAAAACAGCTAGCAAAAAGAGTAATTTTAGTCATATGGGGTCCTTTTTTAGCAATTTATTAACACATCTGAGGAAAATGTTGATATTCCAGAGAGTGCTGTGTCATTTCCACTTCCACTTTGCCAATAGATTGTTCTCTAAATGACAACATGTCATCTTGCTAAAATTGTAATTTTAGTCATATGGGGTCTATTCTTAGCAATTTAGCAACACATCTGAGAGAAATGTTGATATTCCTGGCATTTGTGTATCACTTACACTGGCTATGTTCCAGCTAGTTAAAATTGTAACGGTTTTTGGTGTTGTTGTTGTTGTTATTGCTCAGAGTTTTTTCTTAGTAATTTACCGGCACATCTGAGAGAAATTAAATAATGTTGGTAATTTTCTTACCAATTTATCAACACATCCCAGGGAAGTGCTGGTATTTCTGATGGGTTTGTGTCACACCCTAGCTAATATTGTAATTTTAGCTATATATAGGCTTTTCTAATAATTAACGGACACATCTGAGAGAAATGTTGACATTTTAGACATTTTTGTAGCAAAATGTCACCTTGCTAAATTGTAATTTTAGTCATATGGGGTCTTTTCTTAGTAATTCACTAACACGTCTGAGAGTGATGTTGATATTCCTGACAGTTGCGTATCATTTCCATTGCCACTGAGTTATTACATTGTTTTTATAAATAGACTTATAAGCTGCCTACATTCCAGCTAGCTAAAATTGTACATTTTTTGGTTGCTCTGAGTTTTTTCTTAGCATTTTACCAGCACATCTGAGAGAAATGTTGATATTTCTGACAGCTTTGTGTCATTTCCAATACTACTATTCTTTTACATTGTCCTTATAAATGACTTGGCTACATTCCAGGTAGCTAAAATTGTCATTTTTGTCATAAGAAGTCTTTTCTCAGCAATTAACCAAGGCATCTGAGGGAAATATTGATATTCTTGACAATTTTGTCTCATTCCCGCTGTTACTGTAACTTTACATTGTCTACAAATGAGACCTTCTGGCTACACGATAGCTAGCTAAATCATTAGCCTCTTTTGGAGTAACAGCAAGGAGCCTTTGGGGATCCATATTGCCCAACCTCATAGCAACACTCAATTCTGCTGACTTTAACCACTAGAAGCATCTTGTGTCTTTGACATCCTATTAGGTTTTACCTTAAGTATGACATTAAGCATCATCTGGTGTACTGAGACCTATTTTAGCATTTAGTGTATGTACAATTCTAGGTCAGCTTTAAAGTATATCGTCCTGTGATGATATCAGGCTTTTTCCTATCCATTTGCGATGAAAGATGCATGGCACGTGTAAAACCTCAGATCAAAAACATCTTCATTTTCACACTTTACTTACTAGACTTTGTAACCATCCAAGCAAAGAAAATTCGCCCCCTCTTCCCTACGCAAACATATAACATCATGTGCTTCTACCTCATCTGCCAGAATGCAAATTCTAACATTTGTAAGGTTAATGATCAAATCAGGTTCTGTAGTAGGCTAAACAGTTTATCATTCTTCTCGGTCTCTCTCTCTGGGGAGGAAAAGGTCCCACATCCCCTCATTTGCATTTTGCACACTGCTTTAACACAACAAAGCTCCTAAAGAGGTTGAAAGAAAGAAGTGAGACTACAGAACATGTCACCTATAATAGGCTTTTTGTCGTTCTTTATTTCGGAGGAGATACTATATACTGGCTCATGTTAAATACACCATTGTTGTATCTACACATTATAGTGTAATGTAGTCAGTATTAACAACTAAAATTCTGAAAGTCCAAAACATGGTATCACACTTACTAATAAAAGTTTATAAATAATATAAGAATTTGGACATGTCCCAAATCACACTCCCTATTTACTATTTGGCAATATAAACACTAACTCAAACATCTCACTATCATTAGTGAACTGTGGATATGTCCCAAACCACACAGTGTACGTGTAGTGGATGAGTAAAGTTGGCAAGTATTAAATCCAGTTTAATCACAGCCTCAGAAGTTTTTCCCAAGAGCTACAAAGTGACTGATACCTTTTGCACACTTTTCTGGCTACAAGCTTCAGCATCGTGCATCTGATTAGCTCTCCTCGAGTCCACGTATATGCATTTCCCTGCCTCGAGTTTTCCATGGACAAACAAACATCTGTACACAGCAAGTTTCTTGGAACACGATGTAGTCATTGGACTGAAAGAAAGTTCACAGAATCCCACTTCTAAACTTTATTAGTATAAGTTTTATTTGAAGCAGATTGTGGTAGAGATCTATGAAATGATCCAATATCCCAAACCGAACTTTCTTTTCACTATATAGGCCACATAAACACTATCACAAACATCTCATGATCATCAGTTCAATGTGGGCATGTCCCAACCACATTAAAACATGATGATTCCCACATAAATATATAAAGGTTAGGGCTTCTGACACAGACGTCTTCCTTTTTCTCTGCCCTTCTTTTTCTCTGATATTTATCCCTCAGACCTCACCACTTCCTCTTACATTCATCAACACATTCAGCTTAATCATTTCCTTAGTAAACTGATTCTCTACACATTATGTGGAGCGGTATTTAGCCTACTTAAGCTAGCACTTTATCAATGTGGATAATGAGAGCCTTACAATGTGTGCCCTGCAATTATACGTCTTCTGTATACTGATAATTATTTAAGTAAGAGTCAAATATTCAAGCTTGCAGAGTGTGATGTTCTTCACAGCTGTGTGCTGGGGTGGGAAGAAGAAGAAGAAAAAAAGGAGCTGAACAAACTGAAAAAAAAAACTTGTTAGGAAGACAGAATCAGTAGTGAGATGAAACAATGACAGCCCTATGAGAGAGTAGAATAAAGGACAAGCTGGACTTATTCAGGACAAAACACTTTGTGGACTTTTGCAATGGTCATAGAGTGTGACACATGCTTCCAAAAAAAACAAGAAAAAAAACAAAATGTAAATATCATAGTGCATAATTATTTAAAATCAACACACTGTGATTCCAGTAAAATACTGATTCATGCCAAATATCATAAAAATCAACAAGCAGACAAAGCTCTTTTTACACAATAGTGACAAAATTAACAATTAACAGTATTCCCTGTACAACTGTAACATAAAATTAATACCATGTCACAATAGCATGTTTTTTTTTCACTCCAATATCCAATCCAGGATTTTTTGTTTTTCTGCAACTGATACTGGATATTGGATCAGTGCCATGGATCTCACCACTAACTGCTTCAAATAAATTTTTTTTTTTTTAATTCTGTAACTTTTAAAGCTAGTGATTTAAAATTCTGCTATTTTTTTCAGTACACTGACTACAAGATGTGTTTCTGGAAAAGCACATTATGCCACAATGTCCAATAGTTGATTTTCCAGCTGGAAAAAGATACATGGAAGAGAGGAGAGCCAATCAAACTGCAACCTTCAAGATCCTGAATCTTGTAGCCAGAAAAGTGTGGAATAGATATCAGACTCTTTGTGGGCAAAGCATCTGAGGCTGTGTTTAATCTGGGGTTAATTCACACCAATGGCACTCATTTACTACGCAGTTCGATGAAAATAGTCCAGGAGCACTTTTACCCAATGTAAAAGTAGTGCAAACTCATGAATTCAGGCTTGTCATGATGAAGTGACGTAGTGTTGAATACCACAAGAGTAGGCCATTCATGTAGAATCAGATAAACTTGCTTAACATGGTGGTATTCTATAATAAATTTGGTTTCATAAGGAATATGTAATTATGTCAAACCCTGTATTTAAAATGGCACAGTCAAATGGATGTGTCCCAAACCATACACCCTACTCAATATATTAGTCACAGAAACACTGTGGATGTGTCGCAAACCACTCAAATATTTCTAGGTCAAATAAACACCATCACAAACACCTAGGTCCTCTGAGTCCACTGAGGACGTGTCCCAAATCACGCATCCTATTTGTTATATTGGCAACATAAACACCATCACAAACGCCTCACTGTCATCGGAGCGCTGAGGACGTGTCCCAAACCACATGGACTATTCACTTTATAAACCACATAGACACGCTGATCAGTCCATTCCGGATGTGTCCCAAACCACACATCCTATTCACTATATCGGCCACATAAACACCATCATAAAATCAGACCATCATGAGTCCACTGTGGACATGTCCCAAACCACACATCATATTTCCTATATAGGCCACATAATTCTAATCCTAAATGCTAATTCTAAAGTGTGACGCTAAATGCTATCTTATACCACTTGCTCTTTACTACAATCTTAAAAACTAATGCTAACCCCTAAGTCCTAAGCCTTAACATTAATATTAATGCCTACGTTTAAATGATAAATCCAATCCTAAATTCTAATTTTAACCCCTTACTGTAACCATAAAGACTAACTAAACCCTAAACCTAAAACCTAATTCTAAAGTTAAGAATGCTAATCCAACCCCAACTCTAACCTTAAACTATAAATTTAACCCATAACTCTAAATACTGTAAATGTTTTATTCTAAACCTTAACTAGAATCCCATATCCTCAACTCTAATCTTAATCCCTAACTCTAATACAAAATTTCAGCTTTAATCTTAATCTATGTGCTATTTACTCTACAGGCCACATAAACACACTCTTCAGTCCACTGTGGATGTGTTATAAACCACATGCTCTATATGCTCCCTAGGCCACATAAACACCATCAATGAACATGAACATGTCTGAACTAAACATCCTATCTATCATACAGACTACAAGCACACATTATTGGTATTCTGTACCTGTGTGTATCAGCGTGCATGGTTTGGCAAGTGCATGGGGCATTGTGGGATTTCTGATTCTCAAGGGATCAGCCTACGTCTTACTGTGAAAAGACAGTGGCAAGTTTGGTTTCTTTTTTGTCAACATGACTTTTACACAATGCTATTTATGTACGAAACCAACCCACAACTGAGTTAGCAAAAGAGGAACTTCAGGTTCTAACAGTAATCGTTTGCCATTTCACATTTGGTCTCACTGCCGTATCCACAGTTTTCTCTCCTTCAACACTTTTTTCTTCACCAGTTTGCCATGCCACTTAGTCTTCTTACGAATTTGGAAGTGCATGAATCATTTCGGCTTTCTATTTTCTGTTTCTCAGAATTCACTATTTACCTGCACAGGTGTGCACTGCACACTGACAGTTTCCTGTCAACCTCATACACACACACACACACACAGAGAGAGAGAGAGAGAGAGAGAGAGAGAGAGATTGAGAGAGAGAACCCACAACTCTAAACCACTTTTTAACCTTAGTCCTAACGCCAATTCTAAAGCCTTCAAGCTAATCTTAAACTCAAATCACAAATCCTCACTCTAATCCTAAACTTTAACTAAAGCCTAACTCTAATCCCAAATCACAACTGTAATCCTAACACTTAAATCAAATCATAAACTCTCATTCTAATCCTAAGGCCTAACTCTGATCCTAAACGCTAATGCTAAAGCCTGACTCTGATCCGAAACCCTAATCTTAAAGCTCTGATCCTAAACCATAATCATAAAGCCTACCTCTGATCCTAAACTCTAATCCTAAAGCCTGACTCTGATCTGAAACCCTAATCTTACAGCTCTGATCCTAAACCATAATCATAAAGCCTAACTCTGATCCTAAACTCTAATCCTAAAGGCCAACCCTAATCCTAAAGCCTAACTATGATCCTAAACTCTAATCCTAAAGCCTAACTCTGATCCTAAACTCAAATCCTAAAGCCTAACCCTAATCCTAAAACCTAACTCTAATCCTAAAGCCTAACCCTAATCCTAAAGCCTAACTATGATCCTAAACTCTAATCCTAAAGCCTAACTCTGATCCTAAACTCTAATCCTAAAGCCTAACCCTAATCCTAAAACCTAACTCTAATCCTAAAGCCTAACCCTAATCCTAAAGCCTAACCCTAATCCTAAAACCTACCTCTAATCCTAAAGCCTAATTTTAATCTGAAGTCATGACCCTACATGCTAACTTTAACCCCTTGTTCTAACATTTTACTACATTTTAAACTCTAAATCTAACCCCTATATTCTAACCAACAATTCTACTTCTAAACTCTACTTTTAACTAATAAATCAAATCTTAAATTCTAATTTTAACTCCTTAATGTAACCCTAAACCTAAACCCTAATGCTAAACCTACAATGCTAATTTAACCCCTACTCCAACCTTAAACCATAACTGTAACGCCTAACTCAAAATACTGTAAAAGTTTCTTTTCAAACCTTAATTCGAATCTTAATCCTTAACTCTAACACTAAAACCTAACAGAAAACGTACCACTAATTCTAAACCCTAATTCTAATGTCTAATTTAATTACTAACTCTAATTCTAATACACACATTTCATGTACAAATATCTCACACACACTCCTAGGTGTGTTGTGGCCAGCAGAATCTTCGACATATACTGTGTATCAACTCAAACACTAAATCACATGTTTCACACACACACACACAAATATATACACACACACACAAATAATTTTCGTTCAGGTGTGACCAACACGAGCACCCCACTCACACACAGAGAGAGGCCTCAGGGGGGAGTCAGAAGGGCTAAAAAGTACCTAGAGTTCAGTTCTGTACTGAACTTTCCATCCAAAGGAATTCTGGAGGTTGACTCCCCCCCTTTCACTGGTATAATGGAACAGTCTGGCATGTAGGAAGATTCGCCATACACCATGTGTGAGGGGAAAAAAATGTACTAAAATTCACTCTGAACAAGTAATGGTGGTCAAGAAGAAGCGACTAGCTTCTTGCTAGCTCAGACATTTTTGTTTCAAAGAAAAGAAGTTATATTATGATAGAAAGCCGAA
This sequence comes from Pangasianodon hypophthalmus, assembly GCF_027358585.1. NCBI lineage: Eukaryota > Metazoa > Chordata > Actinopteri > Siluriformes > Pangasiidae > Pangasianodon > Pangasianodon hypophthalmus. Next base: position 2,756,306 of record NC_069723.1, read on the forward strand.
CATCGATCTAACAAGCATCATTAGTCACCTCGCTTTAGAGTGTGTGTGAACCTTATCACCATAAACATCATGGGTCCAAACAATCATTTCAGTTAGCGTACAGTTAGATATTTAGAGAAAGATCTTGTCTCAGGACGCAAAAGTAGTTCACAGCATCACAAGTTGATTAAGACGGTGAGTAAACAAGATACTCTCGAGAGTTTGCATTATGTTCTGGGAAAATTCGATTCAATCCAATTTTATTTATTTATACAAACAAAAGTTTGTGATTGGACGGTTGCAACGTCAACGTCCAGTGACCTAATCCTTCCTGGTAAAGCAGGCGATTGCACTCTTGGCTGCATTTAGGTCCCAGACTCTAGTGAATATTAGAGGTCTATCAAGAGAAACTCTTGGCTAGTTAGTTGTGGGTTAACAACTATTAGTGTACGTGCACAATTTCACTTAGCAATAAAAGATGCTTAGTAACCGTTGTAGATTTGTTTTCACACAGACATACACAGCCAGGACTGGTCTCAGTTGTGCCGAGGCGTAACTTTACACCGCTGGTTGGTGCAACAGAGTAAAAATATGACCTACGTAAAAGCTATTTCGAGATGAGTCCTCATTTCACTATAAAAAACAAACAAAAAAAACAGGGGCCTCTTTTTTCTCACATGACAAGAATAGAAAAATTAACAAAAACAGAACCACTGACACACTGACACTCGAAAATGTGTTGTTATAGGAAAATAATCAACACCCGGGTGGTGTGATGCGGCCTGACGTCAAGCGGAGTTACTGTTACCCGCACCTTACGTTGATTATTTTCCGATAACAGCACATCCTGAAGTGTTTTATTCCTCTTATTCCACAGCAATTTGCCAACATTTACAATGCTTCATTTATTAAAGAGTAATATATCATACTTTTTATCCATTTATAGTTACATTTAATGTTGCGGAACATCTGCAAAGCAAGTTAGTTCCTGCTATCGCTTATGTTACAGATTCCTTTAAGTTACAAATACATCGTTCCCTCACCAAATCTGACCTATTTAAGACTTATTTAGAGCAACTGTGTGTGTGTGTGTATGTGTGTGTGTGTGTGTGTGTGTGTGTGTGTGTGTGAGAGAGAGAGAGACCATAATAATCAAAACCAGCATAATTATTCACAATGAAAGGTCATTAATGAAAAAAGAAACAAGAAAAGAGTGTGTGCTGTGACAAATGAAAATGGAACCACTGACACACACACACACACACACACACACACTGACATACACACACACTGATGCACAGCTATTGGGAGCACAATAAAATTGTGAGGCAAGGTTTAACAACGCACAAAACATCGATTGAAACTATAATCTTCGTAGTAGGAAGAAAGGGAAAGGCGGAAGTGGGAGAAGAAAGAGCAATCACAAAGTTCCGGGAGAATGGCGTTCCAAACTTTGGGGGTAATCCCACAAAAATATCTGCACCCCATTAATTTCTTAGGTTGTAGGCACGACCGGAAGACCAGCACTGGTGACCCTGAAAGTCCGAGCTGGGGATTAGTCCTGCAGGAGCTACTGTGATGTACAGCACCAAGTGGCTGTTTATGACTAGTTTATGTTCCTTGACTAATAAATCAAATATTAAAGAATGTTTTCTTGATTTTTTTTTTTTTTCGGAAAAGTGTGCTTGTGGCACAAATAAGCGCAAGTTCAGGTGAAAAAGCGCCACCACTTCAAAACAACAACACCAACAAATTAGTCATTTTTACATCTCACACACTCGCACAAGAAAAACTCAGAAACAGCACAGCTGATGAAGGACTTTTAGTCTGAAACAAGCTGTCACTTACATGTTTCATTCTGACAAGATGTGCTGTTCTTAAAAAAAAAAACAAATCAACACCAAGATGGTGTGATGCGACCTGACACCAAGCGGAGTTACCGCATTTTTTCAAGAACAGCAAGTCCTGAACCGTGTTTTATTCCTCCTCTACCACAGCAATTTGCCAGCAATTGCAATTACAATGTTTTATTTATTAAACTATGACAAATCGTACTTTTTATCCATTTATAGTTACGTTTAATGTTGTGAAACAACCGCAAACCAAGTTAGTTCCTGGTATCACTTGTGTTATAAATTCCTTACGCTACAAATACGTCGTTCCCTCACTTTTCTCTCTCTCTCTCTCTCTCTCTCTCTCTCTCTTAAATTGATAAGAACGCAGCTTGTCATGTTACTCCTTCATCCTGAAGCCTTACTGTTACTGACTGTTACAAAACTCTGACACTGGAGACTCCTTCCATAAATGTTAAATAGATGTCGCCTTACAGAAAACTTAACCATATCAATGATTTTTTATTGTTAAATAATAAAATTTCTAAAATTTGTTTATTATTAGGATCAAATTACGTCGAGGATGCACCACATGACTGAATGAGTTGTTACTATAGAAACGATAACGTAATAAAAAGCTATAAATCTACGTAAGAGTTAGAAGGTCATGATGACTCTACACTGTAATATATATCGCTTTTCGTTACGTATAATGATAGAATTTTTTATATAATATAATTTTATCTATTTAATGGTATAATTAATTTGAGATTATCCTGATGTATCGTCACACTGACATATCAACACAGCCTTAATAAGACAGATCCATTCATTTCCTGCTTTCTTTCGTGTCTAGCTAGTGAGGTCTCTGATACACAAATGTGCAACAAAAAAATTTAAAAAATCTTGCTGTAGCCTAGTGCTGACCCTCTAACCTTTGACCTCTGACTAAAAATTCTACCTCCCAACAACTGTACACTCAAAATGTGCTTGTTCCTTTCACTCTTTCACTCACAGATTCCTCCATTACAAGCTTCTGCTTCAAAATGCTAGCATGAATGATATTATTTTATTCTTTTTTATTTCCTTTTTCTGTCTTTCCTTTCTTTTTTTTTAAAATATGTTCACCTGGAAATGACTTCTCAGCTTGCACTCTCAAGCACCTCTGTTCTACAAATTGTTACACATATGAAGTATGCTCGTTTCTTTCTTTCTCTCTCTCTCTCTTTTTTCTTTGTTTCTTACTTACTTTCTTTCTTTCTTTCATTCTTTGTTTCTTGCTGTGTGTCTGATCAGAAATAGCTACCTTGGAAGACACGGCCTACAGATTATAAAAAACAGGAAGTATGCCTTTCTTTCTTTTTTCATTTTTTCGTTCTTTTAGCTCAGAGCTTAATTTAGTTGGCACTTTAGTTTCTTTTCTTTCAGTTTGTCCTTCTCTTTCACATCGTATAAACTGTTAAACTAATACAGTTAGTTTGCTATTCTTTCTTTCTTTCTTTTCAAATTATTTGCAGTCAGTTTTTTTCCTGTTGACTCTTAAAACTACGAAGAAGGTTTTTGCCTGTTTTTGTGACATATGTAACTATACAATACCTCTCTGTCTCTTTCTGTCTCTCTATCTATATTTTTTCTATTTCTCTTTCTCTGTCCATCTTTCTCCGTGACCTCTGACCTTGTACACTTCTCCGTATGTCCCTCCTCCGACCCGCAGCAGCATCTCGAAGTCATCCTGTGGGTTTTTGGTGGAGATGTCCAGCGCTGCTCGGTGCTGAGAGTCCATCGTCACGGCAACAAACACACCAGCATTGGACACACACTCTTCTGCATGTGTGTGAGTGTGTGAGAGAGTGTGTGTGTGTGTGTGTGTGTGTATGTATGTGCGTGTGTGTGTGTGTGTGTGAGTGATGTTCTCTTGTTCTTTAGTGCAGCAGATTCACTCAGTTGCTCTCACATAAAAAATGAGCTGTATACCTTCTTCCTTCTCACATACTGGTACCTCCCTCTGACATACACACACACACACACACACACACATTTACACACATTCACACTCTCTTCTCCCCTCCCTCTCTATGTGGTTCATTTAAATCTAGTTTGGTTTTATTTCCTGTTTGGCATGCACATTTGTGTGTGTGTGTGTGTGTGTGTGTGCACTTTGCAAAGCTGCACTGCTAAATGTTTCAGTTTCCTGTAGTGCGGCGAAGTGAAACAAGAAAACCTCCATCTGATCTCACAGTTATCACACACACTCACACACACACACACACACACACTCACACACACACACACACACACACACAACTTTACTTGAATGGACAGTAATCTTAAATCTTATTGCATAGACAGATAAAGATAAAATTAAGCAAATTAGAATACATTTCTGCAACAGACTTTTTATTACTGAATTCATTTTATATATTTTATTTTTAAAAAAAAAAAACATAAACTTGTGTATTCTTAATTCTCTGGCCCCATCTGATGGTCTGAAATTGCTGCATTATTAGAATAAAAAATCTGAATTGTTTTAACTCTCTTACACCACCTGATGGTCTATAGTGAGTATCATCAGGGTTTGATCATTTGAGAGAAAAAAAAAAAAATCTTTATGAAATAAAATAAAACCAAATGTGGGGGTGTGTTTTTCCTAAAAAAAAAAAAAAAAAAAGTGTGTTTTTTCCCCGTTAAATTTCCTGAGTAAGTTTTGTGGTGAGAGCACTGTTAAGAAATATTAATCATCTTATTATTAAATTGTATAGTTAAAGATTTTCTAATAATTTATCAGATAAAGCACCAAACTGAAAAATGCTTTAGAAATGTAAAATATTTCAATATATTTCACCACTGAGGTGCTGAGTGTTAATGTAATAATGATTCAACACAACCAATAGGGGGCAGTAGAGCACCATGTTGATCTCCACCAATCCAGCTGTTTAGCTCAGAGCAACAGTATCCCTAGTTACTAGGAGTAGCAACAATACACAAGAATTAATATACAGCTAATACAAACAATAAAAATAAAACAAAATGAAAATAAAGTAAATGAACATAGAATGAACAATAAACAAGTAATTCAAGTAATAAACAAGGAAACAACTCAAAAAGCAAGCAAGACTTTATTAATTAGGCAAAGAATGATGTAAAATGTTTCTTAAAACAATTGTAAACTTTATTGTTAGATATCTACATTGTATCTAACTCTTATTAGATTATATTATATTCAGAATATTATGCATACAACTATTTAAATATACACTAAATATACTGTACAAGTTATATGCGAAATATAGCTACAGGTCATTCGGATATTATTTCAGAATTTCATTTAAAATTGTGCTCATTGAGCTGATAAATGTTTAAAAATACACGTTTATTGCCACCCATTTAATAACGTTTTAACATACGATAATGTAACACATAAAACATATCATATATTTACTATTTATATATCCAATTGATATAGCAAATATATAAATTATATTTTTAAACAGCTAATGCTAGCAGACAGTGCTGAATTCCTAAGTGAAAATCCACAAAGCGTAAACAGAGACATAAATAATAATTTCAAATAATCTGTCCTAAGATATTATTATTATTATTATTATGTCTAATTGTAATATAATATAATTGCTAGTATAACTGCTAGTGATTAAACCATGAGAGCTCATAGCTACGGATTTATATTTACTGACTTTTAACAGTACTTTAGTGAATGAAAAACTATACTTCCAGTAAATCTGCTTTATTTTGGACACATTTGGACAAAACATCTTTAAGAATTACAGCCCAAATATGAGAATTACATATCACAAATTACAAAGAAAACAGGTTAATATTTGTTATATATTTGTTGCTAATTATATCTTAGCAAGTGAAAATATCTTGAACATAGTCAAATATTTCTAGTGTTTCCTATTATATGATTACAACAAACTATTAAACCTATTTCTAGACATTTTAACTAATTTCAAGCTTTAAATTTTCTTATTCTATTGCAAATAACTTTGCTTCCTGCTAGAAATAAATGCTTAAAATTTGCAAAAATTATCTGCCAATAGAACAAAACTATTTCAAGTTAAAAGTATTATTATTTTTTTTTTTTTAATGTCTAGAAATTGGTTTAATAATCTTATATTTGGATTATTGTTATCTTATAATAGGAAATTCTAGACACATTTGACTATTTTCAAGATATTGTCACTTATTGTAAGATGTAATGTCACAGTGTATAAAGTGTTAAACTAAATTTTTGCATCATACTTACAAAACACAAAGTATCAGAGTCAGTGCAATTCAGTGCAATGCTCCTCACACACACACACACACACACACACACACATACAGTCTGAAGGGCAAATGTAAATCCTATCGTAGCTTCAGGGCACTCTTATCTGTAACAACAATAAAAAGAAAAACAATTTCAGTGTCATTTCATTCTTTCTTTTTAATATGTCATTCATTATTATGTTCCATTACATTTCTAAAATTTGGTTACATTTTGTAAAGAAAAAATCCTGAAATTCTATTTTTTGTCTTTTATATTTTAAACGATTAAAATTATATAAACAGTTATCAAGGCAAGATAACATTGCAAAACATATGCAAAATTGTACTAGATGCCTCCCTAAAAGTGTTTTTTTTTAAGTCTGTTATTCTATAAACACACATACACACACATACACACACATTGTTTAAAAAAAATTGGGAAAAACTGAAACAGCAAAACCTCAGTGTAATTATTTTCTTTTTTCCTAGAATGAAACTTCACTATGAAGGAAAGAGAACTTGAGTAATAAAGGCGTTTTCCTTATATGGGCATTACATCCTGTTCTTGTTACCCTGTTGCCATGGTAATTGATTACTCTAACCTATTGCTTGCTTAATTTGCTGCAGAATGCAAACTTTTAGTTTAAACCAAAGGGCAAGTGTGTAAGTTTGATGAAAGCTAGTTTCTGGTGGTTGAAGATGAAATTGTACAGTTTACTAAATCTGAATTATCTAAAAGTTTATCTAAATTATGTCCTTATGTCCCAAACAATCAGACAGTTTCTCAAAATGGTGACTTATTAGTTAGTTTAAATGTTAGCCTCAGCGTTCAACAGTAACAACGTCACCGTTTGAATTGATGGTCGTTGCTATGGCAGCAAAGAAGTGAGAAAACTTAATGAGAACAAACTCTTCTTAGTGTGTGTGTTTGTCGCATACAATGTCTGAGCAATGTAATCATACGTATTATTCATTTCACATTTCTGAATACTGAAGACAGTGTGTGTGTGTGTGTGTTTGTGTGTGTGTTTGTGTGTGTGTATCACTGCTGACACACTGTTGCATGCTAAATCCAGATTAGTGTGTCTAAAACAGGCTGGAGAAATCTGCCACCCAGCTCCTAATACACAGCCCTCTGTCAATCTTAATAACACACACACACACACACACACACATAATCCCCTACGCCATGATCACACACACAATGTGCCAGATGCACACACATACAGCACTTCTCACACACATCACAGTACACAAAAATTACAGACACACACACACACACACACACACACACACAGGACAGACACACACATTCTCTTTACACCAGTGTTTTTCCTGGAAGTCCACAAAAGTTACATGAATTCATGTAGAAGTGTTGCTACTGCAGTGAGTCACAACCGCACATTTAGTCCACACACCACAGAGTCCACACACACACACACACTACTGGCACGACAGCACTCTTCATTTTAATCAAGCAAACTGACAGCCAAACGCACAATCAAACATGAACGACGGCGACGTTGTGCACTGACTGATGAACAGGCTAACAATTAATCTAGCATTGTAGTAAACAAGCTAACGTTTAAACTGACTAGCATTATATTAAACAGGCTAACATTTAAACTCCCTAGTATTATAGTAAAAAAAACTAATGTTTATTCTAACTGGCTTTACAGTAAGCAAGTTAATACTTAAACTATCTAGCATTATAGTAAACAGGTTAACTTTTAAACTAGCATTAAAGTAAACCTAGCATTTAATCTCATAATTAGAGAATTTCCCTCAATCCTGACAAGCCTGCCATTTCATGCTGCTGAAAAAAATCCCCACAGCATGACGCTACCACCACCAGGCTTCACAACATGGACAGAACAGGCTGTCTGATGAGCAGTACCCCGATTTCCTGCAGATTAGCCTGTTTACTATAATGGTATTTATCTTAAATGTTAGCTTGTTTGCTCTAATGCTAGTTTAAATGTTTGGCTTGTTTTTTATAATGCTACTTAAACGTTAGCCTTCTTAATGTAACACAAGTTTAAATATTATGCTAGTTAGTTTAAATATTAGCCTGTTTATTATAAAGTTAGTTTAAATGTTAGCCTGTTTATTATTATGCTAGTATGATTATTATGCTTATTTATGTGTGTGTATGTGTGTGAATTGAGTGAATGAGTGAGTAAGTGTGTGTGTAATGACTTGAACTGAGAGAAAATGTGTGTTTTTGTGATTTCATAGCACATGATGCTTTAGCTCTGTGTGTGTGTGTGTATGTGTGTGTGTGTTTGTAACAGAGCTCCATTGTGCGGTTGGGTAAGAGCTTGTTCACCAGTGAGTGCTAATTAGACACATTCCACAAGATTACACTGCCAATTAAGCATCAGAGGACCATTGTGTGTATGTGTGTGTGTGTGTGTGTGTGTGTGTGTGTGTGTGCGTGCGTGTGTGAGCCCAAGAGTGCAATCAAGTTCAACACCTTGTTCGACTGTAGCGCACAAACAGATAGAATATGAATCTACACAACGGAAGATGAACCCTCGCCCCAATCTGCCCAGTCTGATCACTCTTGACCAACTCGTCCTAAAGTAGGTCTCTATTCATCTTCCCCTCCATCTTAACAAGTCTTCCATTCCTGCTGTTGAAAAACATCCCATAGCATGATGCTACCACCACCACATTTCACAGCATGGGTGGAACTACCCGGGTGATCAGCATCACATGGTTCCATCACACTATAATGATCTTGTCTGACAGTTTTTAGGTTGTTTTACCGAGGAGTGCCTTCTGTCTGCTCACTTTTCCATAAAGGATGCAGAAACAGTTGTCCTTCTGGAAGGTTCTCCTATCTCCACACACAGAATCTCTGGAATTCCACCAGTTAACTTCAGGTTCTTTGTCACCCTGGACCTTTGAATTGTTTTTAAGAATGATGGAAGCCAATGAGCTCTTTTTAGGGCACGGTGGGTTAGTGGTTAGCATTGTTGCCCTCGCACCTCCGGGGTTGGGGGTTCAAATCCTGCCTCCGCCCTGTGTGTGTGGAGTTTTCATGTTCTCCCCGTGCTTTGGGGGTTTCCCTCTGGGTACTCTGGTTTCCTCTAACCAGTCCAAAGACATGCGTTGTAGACTGATTGCATTTTGTTGTACAAATTGTCCGTAGTGTGTTTGTGTTTGTGTGTGTGTGTGTGTGTGTGTGTGTGTGTGCATGATTGTACCCTGCTATGGGTTGGCACCCTGTCCAGGGTGTCCCATGTCTTGTGCCCCGAGTTCCCTGGGATAGACTCCAGGCTCCTCATGACCCTGTGTAGGATAAGTGATACAGAGAATGGATGGATGGATGGATTTCCATATTTATATATAAGCTAGTTATTCTATAGAACCACTCATAATGACAGTATAGTATAATGATCCCCCATGGTGATCTTGCCAATTCCTTCCCTATCACACAACAACTACCAAACAGGGAAGGTAGGGCAAGCATGTGCTTCCACCAAGATAGGTGAAACCAACCTCTACATCTTTTGGAACTGCTGCTCAAGCGCAACATACTCAGGAGGAAAGTGCTAACCGCCGTCTTCGGCATACCTGCGCTCTACAGTTGCCCACGACTGCCTAGTGTCACTCTGATTGACAGGGAGAAAACATGCCATCCCGCCCACTCTGAGAACACAGCCAGTATTGCTTTCTTGACTCCCAGCCACAGATGGCTGTCGCATCATCGGGATCCGACCATGCCATCTCCCGACGATAGGTTGCTTCAATTCTTTGAAGCTGCTGACATTTTTCTGCTTTAACCTCATGGCAGAGGTGTCCCTTTCCCCAAACTGTGCCCAATTTTACCAGTTGATTGGTTACAGCTGATTTGAAAACTTGAATCAAGTTGTACAAACTTCTCAAGTACGATCAGTGGATGATCAGCGGGAGCTCAATCAGCCGAGCTCAAATACTCTTGTAGCATTTTATCTTATTTTGTAAATAAACAGATAGATGCAATCAGCTAAAAGGTAAAACTGTATAAAATCAGAGAATGTAATTGAAATATGTTTGGAAGATTTTAGAGATTGTTGTGGCTGAAGACTGCTTTCTGCATTTCACCATCTGTACCACTCACCACGATGCTCTTAACGTTATACTTGAGACATTTGTCGTAACAGTTTAAGACACACTATCGCCATCTACTGGCCTGGCATGCTCGTTAGCTTTTTCAAATTGTTTTTGTGTTTCTTGGGGTTAAATACTAATCACTAATATCCATACATGCATAAACAGACCATTTTCTTTTTTAAGTTAAATACAATATATGTTAGAACTATAAAAGTATATGTTTATTTTTAAGAAATATACATTTGCATATATGATGATATATATATATATATATATATATGATTTCCACACACTACATATTGAGCTGCTGTGTTTATTACTGAATTGAATAAAAGAGCAAAAATGGAACAAATATTAACTGAGTGTAATTAGATTATTATTATTATTATTATTATTATTATTATAGTAGTCGTACTGTAAATAATAGAATCTATTTTCTAATGTTAATGGTGTTATAGTATTATTGTGTATCATCTGTGTGTTTAACACAGTGCGTATTGCAGCCTTTGGGCAAACATTATTGTGTTTGTGGACACGTGTGTGTGTAGTGTGTGTGTGTGTGTGTGTGTGTGTGTGTGTGTATGGCACGTGGCTGAGTGCAGAGGAGGATTATTCAGCTCAGGCTGCTGTACCACTTCCCTCATTACTGTGCCCTCTCTTTGCTGATGCCATATGGACACACACACACACTCACACACACACAAACATATATACACACATTCAAGCATGTGCCACAAGCTAGACCCCGACCCCCCATGATCTCACGACCCCTAGCCAGCACTCCACCAAGCGTTCTGCCACACACACACACACACACACACACACACACACACACACACACAGACCTGTATAGCCAAGCACAAAACAAAGCTGATATGTGCAATGAGGCATTCGGCCATTTTGCTCTACATTATTGAACGCATGGCATATGTGTATGCTTTCGTGTGTGCGTGTGTGTGTGTGTGTAAGAAGAATGCTTGATGGAGTGTTGGTTAGGGGGTCATGAGATTTGGGGTGGGGGGAGGGGGGTTCATGGGCTAGCTTATGGCGTGTGCTTGAAAGTGTGTGTGTGTGTGTGTGTGTGTGTGCACATGTGTGTGCACTCAGGGATTAGCAACCTTACTATCTATCTATCTATCTATCTATCTATCTATCTATCTATCTATCCCAAGCATCACATATATAATAGAAATATTATCACTGATATAGTCTTTTTTTTTTAATGTATAAATAGAAAACTTTTTATCTATCTATTAGTGACTAGTGACTACTAGTCAGTGTCTAGTTCTTCAGAAAACTTTTCATTTTCTCCCCAAAATTCTATGATTCAGTGGCGCTCAAGTTCTGAACAATTACACACTTTAGCATTGCTCCTTCTCTCAAACACTTGATTCATTACCTGAATTTATCCCATAGCACTGTTGAATTCTGGATTCTGATTGGTCAGAAGGTGCTGATGAATTTTCTATAACAGCAGCTCTGACAATAATGCAGCTGCATATCACAAGTTTTATATTAATGCGCTCCTTCCAATAGGTTATTGTTTCTATAGTAACAGCTCATTCACAGGGAACTGTACCGTGGATGTATTTTTGTCTAATTTATTTCAAGAGAGTGAAAAAACGAGAGGCTGGTGAGGGAATGACTGTTTATAGCTGCTAAAACGTAAGTGAGAACAGGTACGAACCTTTGTCATGTATGTTTTGCAAACATTAAATGCAGCTATTAATGGATAAAAAGTATGACGTCATTCTTACAAAAAATTAATCTTTAAGTGGAATACAACCATACCGGAGTGCGCAGGAGCACATATGGGAGAGAGGGGACAGGTTTGTTCTGAAGACACAGCAGGTGTTAACCTGCTTAACCTGCACACACACACACACACACACACACACACACACAGTTGTTGCTGATATGCTGACCCACTCAGACACCCACCTGCTGCCGTCTGCCAGGGATTATCAATCTGTCTGACTCAATCCGCCAGGGAGGGGCTCTGTGTATGTGTGCGTGTGTGTGTGTGTGTGTGTGTGTGTGTGTGTGTTACAACTAATCATTATACAAACTATATTTGCAAACTGAAAAAAAAACATTTTTCAATTAAAATTAAGGAATTAAAAATTTAGAATAAATGAAGGAATTCTGGCTAAAGAGCTAAAATAACAGCGACATTGATTATTTTCTTATTAATTTTCATCTTAAAATGCAAGTTACAGGTACAAAAATTATTTTTTGTAATACTAGCTTGAATGTCATGCACTAATATACAAAAAAAAATCCACTAGCAATGAAAATGATAAACTAAAATTTTGACTAATATTAACAATGGTACTGAAATTCTAAACAAATCTTATGCACATTGAGGGTAATTTTTAAAGCTTTATCACATCTATCTATAAAAATCTAGATTTTTTTCCTGAGACCGAAAATTATAAGCTGTAAATTTCTCTAACTTTGTCTGAGACTTAAAATTTTTAATTTCTTCTTAAATTCTTAAATTCTTCACTTTGAGGGTGAAAATTTTACAACTCTTGAGTCAGACTTAAAATTTTAGATTTTTATATTTCAATGCATTTGCATTTGCTTGCAAAACATTTGCTTTCTCTAGATTAACTCTGTGTTCTGTCACAAAGATATTTGTTTTCTCTCATGAACACAAATATCTTTGCAAGAGAACAAAATGTTTTGAGAGTGAACACAAAGTATCTTGGGGAAAAGCCAAAGTTTTGCGAATGAACGCAAAAGCAATTTTGAAATTTGAAACTGAATTTTCCTCCCATCTCATATTTTTTCCATCACCATGTCCCCTTAGAGGCTTTGGATATTTCTGATTCCCAGTGAGACTAACTTTTTCTTTTTATTCAATTTTAAAAGACAACATGAGTATGAAAATTCTAATATTTATATTGTATCTCATAGTTGTCTTACGCAATAAAAATACTTGTTTTTAAATGAAAAAGGCTCCTGGAGCAATAAATTATATTAATATTTAATATTATATATTTTAAAATGAATACCAAACTGCCTATCAGTATATAGCATGTAAAACATAAGATGTCGAATATGTTTTTTTTTTTTTTGGTCAAAATTCTAGAATTTGGAGTCATCTGGAATTTTAAGTCTGTTTTTAGAATTAGAGTTCTAGAAGGAATACAATTTTCATAATCAAAGGTATAGAATTTGCCTGAAAATTATAGTAGTTCTAGAATATTTGCCCTCAAAGGTATTGAATTTTAAATCTCAGCCAGTTTCTAGAATTTTTATCTTGAAATGTATAGAATTTTCATCCTCGGCCTAAGTTCTAGAATCTTTGTAATCAAATATATAGAATTTTCTTTCTCAGCCAACATTCTAGAATCTTTGCCCTGAAAGGTATAGAATTTTTATTTATAGCTGGTAAATGTGCAATTTTCTCAAGAATTACCGAGGAGTTTTGTTTACGCTCGATATTGTAACTACTAGAGGGTCTAAATTTATAGTTATGACTTTAAGCTACTTGATGCCAGCGATATTTTTTCAGCAGTCTGTATTCAGACTAGGCTATGATAGATCCTACATTCTGCTGGAGTTGATTGTATAGTTTAGGAAAGATCATACACTTTTCCACTTATTTATACATGCTAAATGCTAAACTAAATGCATCATCCCAATGTTATTAAATAGCATTTATTAATAGAGAACACTTAGCTTGATTTATACAGAAATAAGCCTGAAAGCACACAAACACACACACACACACACACACACACACACACACAGAAACACACAGAATCACCGAGCACAGCAAGCCCAACCCCTTCAGAATGCCCCCCTTCCTTCTCTGATTTGTTCACTTCCTCACACAGATTCTTCCTAGTTTTCTCCACATACCTGCTTTTGTTTTCCTGTCCTCCTCCAGACACTTCCGTTTCTTTTCTCTGTCCATGATCTGTCCATTCCGGATATTTACAGATCAATAATCTGTTCATGTGAGTCACTCCACACTGCCTTTGCTCACATCTCACATCTCAGTTCCTTACATGAAAATGTTATTCATATCTACAACTTTACTTTTATCTCTTTTTCCTCTCTCTATCATTCCCTCTCTCTGTCTGAGCAACTGCCTTGTTCTGTCCATCCTGTCCTCTGTTGTCAATCTGAGTCCAAACCGCCGTTTCCTCTCTTTATCCCGAGGTAAGATACTTACTTTTCAGATAAAGCACATTATGATAAATCGGCTGAACTTTGTGTGTGTGTGTGTGTGTGTGTGTGTGTGTGTGTGTGCCCTGTGAGCATGCATCTAACAAATACCATAGGTCTGTGTATGTATGTATGTATCTGTGTCTATCTATCTATCTATCTATCTATCTATCTGCTCAACGGCCACATTAATAGGAACACCTGTACACCTGCTCATCTAATGCATAAAATCATAAACATTAATGTTCACATCAGACATGGTATGGTTGTCATCACCTCAAGGTTCAACGTGTTGTGCATTCTGAGATGCTTTTCAGCTCACCACGGCCGTAAACTGTGGTTATTTGAGTTACTGAAGCCTTCCTGTTAGCTCAAACAGGTCTGGCCTCTGACCTCTCTCATCAACAAAGTGTTTTCACTCGCAGAACTGACGCTTGCTGGATATTGTTTGTTTTTTGCACCATTCTGTGTAAACTCTACAGACTGTTTTGTGAACATCCCAGGAGATCAGCAGTTTCTGAGATACTCAAACCACAATGCTGTGATCGAAGTCACTGGGATCACACCCCCATTCTGATGTTTGTTGGGAACATGAACTGAAGCTCTTGACCTGTATCTGCATGATTTTATGCATTGTGCTGCTGCCACGTGTCTAATTGCATGATAACTGCAGGAATGAGCAGAGCTTCCAATTAAAGTAGCTAATGAGTTTGTCAAGCACTTTCTCCAGTTATGTACGTTAAATCACTATATTCACATTACTATATTATACACATACATATCAGATAGATAGATAGATAGATAGACAGACTGATGGACTGACAGACAGATCAATAGATTGATAGATAGATAGACAGATCGATGGATAGATAGATAGATAGATAGATAGATAGATAGATAGATAGATTGACAGACAGATCTATGGATAGATAGATAGATAGATAGATAGATTGACAGACAGACAGACAGACAGACAGACAGATAGATAGATAGATAGATAGACAGATCTATAGATAGATAGATAGACTGACAGACTGATAGATAGATAGATAGATAGATAGACAGACAGACAGACAGACAGACAGACAGATAGATTGACAGACAGATCGATGGATAGATAGATAAATAGATAGATAGATAGATAGAAGCTTCTGCTATTATTGATGCAAATGTGGTAGGACTGTGTGTGTGTGTGTGTGTGTGTGTGTGTGTGTGTGTGTACAGATTAGATACAGTAAGCCTCTTATGAGGTTGCCGTGTCCTTAATTTCAGTCTCTGCTGGGTCCTAATGACCTCCAGGACATTTTCAAAAGGTGCAAAACCAGAAACTGGTAAATGTTTTCACTGATGTAGAAGCCGGAGCGCCGGGTTTTATATATAAGTTTGAAATTTCTGGTTGTTTTAAATCGATGTGACGTCGCAAATTAATGTTCCAGTCCAAATATCACATTTTAGTAAACTGAGAAACATATGCAAAAATAAGCTGGCGGGCTTTGGGCGAAGGAGATAGCGAAGGTCACGTGACTGCAGGGAAAAAAAAACCCTGAAGAAAACAAATTCCTCTTTTTGTGAGTTAATGGCCCAGTTTGATATTTCAGTTATACCAGTTATTGGACAGATATCTATCATCTTGTTTTTATGGTGCTTTTTAATAATAAATGTTTTTTTTCCAATCTGATGCAAATGCAATGTTTTCTTACATTTAGGAATTTTATTTAATATTTGACATTTCTGTTTACTTTTTTTGCAGCACAATATTTCCCACATGAAACAGCATCTGGATGGATTCAGGCTGCATTGCACATGTTGCAAATAAATTTTATTTTATTTATTCGATATTTGCTCAATTTTAATTGATTTCAATTTAATTAGTTAAAGATATTTTATTTTTAATTGATGAAAAAACAATTAATAAGAATGTTTTTACCCCTATTCCCAAAACTTCAACAATTTAGTTGTTTGTTTATTTGTTTGTTTGTTTTACTAAACGTCAATTTCTTCATATTCTAATTATAAAATCATTGTATTTTTATTGGGGAGGTGAAAGCTCGGCTTACCTGTGGGAACTCCAGCAGGTGTGTCAGGATAAATTCCTCAGGTGAAAAAAAAAAAAAAACGCACTGCACGCGGACAGATGCTGCAGCTGTTTTTAAAAAATCTTTTCTTTCAGTTTTAAATGTGAAAATTCCCCGTGAACGAGGCTATAGTCAGAGAGCTGTGTGTGTGTTTAGATCTCCGCAGTGGCTTTGTAGATTCAGATAAACCCCTTATTGCAGTTTGGATTTTAAACTTATAATAAATCCGATTCAGTTAACAAAGCGCGGAGAATCGGCTTTGCACGCGCTCAGTTTGTAGCAGAGCTCAGGGACAGAACTTCACTTTACTGCACAAGTTTCTCTTTTTGGGAAATTTCACTACTACTACGAAAAAGAAGAAGAAGAAGAAGAAAACAAATGAGTGTAAAAGTTATAAGTAAAAAAATAAACTGTTCAAAATCAAAGAATTGAAAAAAGGGGGGAAAAAAACAAGAATTAAAAGAATTAATAAAAATTAAAAAGGTCAGCCTGCTATTTTGGTCTAACTTCCTTTTCAGCTTATTTCTTATTATTATAATATTATTTTTTTACAGAAAAAAGTTAAATGAACCCTCATATATTATACGCTATATATGTTTTTTTGTTTGTTTGTTTGTTGATTTTAAATAATTAATTTCATTTTTTTTTTCTTTTTCAAATGGACAATTTAAAAATAATTTCATTTTCCTCAAAGCAAGAAAAAACTGAAATTAAAGCATAATTCTAAATCAGTAGAGTTGTAGTGTGTTTTGTTCTTAATTATTTATTCTTTTACATAAAAATCCTACATTACCATATCCTGATTAATAATTAGTATGAATAATAACCTAAGATTCAGTTCATCATGCATGATATTAGCAAGAAGTAGAAGAAAAGAAAAATAATTTAAAAAAAAAAGAATAAAAAGACGAAAAAGAAGAATTATGGGAACACGTGCATGGGAGAGATGAAGCATGGAAAATTATTATTATTATTATTATTATTATTATTATTATTATTATTTGTGTGATTGTGTGTGGATGAGAGAGAGGATAAAGTTCAAGGGATTTGAGGAAACAGAGCTCGGTTTGTGTGTGTGTGTGTGTGTGTGTGTGTGTTTAATCCTCCTCCACCCCTCTGCTGCCTCGCGCGACTCTGGAGCTCCAATTATTTCAGCATTTTGCAAGAATATTTGTTTGTATAATCCACATGTAGTCTATGAGATTCCTGCAATATATGCATATTCTCCATCTGTACACCTTTTCAACATATTGTTAAATCTCTCACACACTGCTGGTCAGACACTCTGTAGCACTGACATTATTGTCATGTATTTTTGTAAACAAAAACTATATTTAATGCGATACGATATCAAGAGTGCAAATTAAAATATATATATATATATATATATATATATATATATATATATATATATATATATATATATATATATATATTTAAATTTGCAGAACTAATGATTTTAACATGTGATTATTTTTATTTCAGCTGTTTTTTTATTTGTATTTTTTCTCTACAACTTTGAGTTTTTTTCTGGAGGTTTATTATTGCTGAACAAATATTCAATATTTGGTTTCTTTTTACGGTTTTGTAATGTTCTTTGTTCTTAAATTTAAAAAAAAAAATACTGTTTTTGTACTGTTTTTTTTTTTTTAAGTTTGTTACCATTAAGCTTTTTTTCCGTTTTACATTGTTGTTACTTTAACATTATTTCACTCTTTTGAAGGATATTTCCTGTATGTATATTTATATTTCAATTAAATGCATTAATTAATCAATCAATATTTATTTAAATAATTGTATTTCATGCGCACACTTTTATAATGCAAGCTTTTTGTGAAGATGCTTTGAGACTGTTTTCAATAAAATACAAACAAAATTTACTTTATCCAAAATTCGAAATTGTTTTTATGCAAAGCAAAAAAAATTTTTATGCAAAGCGACACACAGCTGAGCAGTTGAGGGTTAAAGATGTTGCTCAAGGACACAATAGTTTAATGATGCTGGGATTTGAACTCACAACCTTCTGCTCAGTAAATAAAAGCATCAATCACTGAACCGTCAACATTTAACATGAAGATTAGAGTGTGTTGCTTTTTAATCTTTACTCAAAGCAGAATCATATATATATATGTGTGTGTGTGTGTGTGTGTGTGTGTGTGTGTACATATATATCAACATTAAATTATACATGTTTGACTCATTTTCTCTTAAAAAAAAAAAAAAGGAAAAAGGATAAATTTACTGTTTTGGTGCAGCGGCCATTTTGAAAAAAAAAAATGGTGAAATATAATTTGACAGCAACTATTTTTTAACAAAATACAACAAATTCACCATGTTCACACAGTCTCACTGTTCCCAAAAACCTGATATATATTCAGTGTTGGTCATTTCAAACATTATTTACTGTCTCAGCTGCTCAAAATGATTATTATTATTATTATTATTATTATACTGTCATTATGAGTGATTTCTAATAACTAACTTATAAATATATGTGTGTGTGTGTGTGTGTACGTATATATATATATATATATATATATATATATATATATATATATATATATATATATATATATATATATATTCCTTTGTGTGGTGTAAAAGTGGCAGTAAACAAGACCTTAAAGATTAGATATCAAGTTGATGCTAAAATATCACGTTATTTCAGATTCCAGTCAAGTCTGAAATATTTTATGGTTTATTATCATTTCTCTTGCAAAAGTCGACTCAAAATGTAAAGTTATGTAACCACTATAGATTCTGATAATTATTCCCATTATTAACACATATGACCTAATCAAGCCTGGTTATGTGATTTTATGTTTTATTACGAACCAGTCAGAATTGACAGAAATTTCTAAATTAAAACAAAAAACAGTCAAAACTTAATAAAAACGTATTCATTTATTAAAAACATATAAACTTTAGTTTGTTTAGTTCTTGGAATAAAGCTTTTATTTCTTTCTTTCTTTTTTGTCTCATCCTTGTTAAAGAGCTGTCTGATTTGTTTCAACCTCTTTGTAAGTAATAAAATTCATTTTAAAGAAGAATACCTGTCTTGATGAAGTGTGTTAGATTTGTGATATTTTTATTGTTCCATATATGTGTTCATTCAATCATTTTGGGGAAAGTGGGAAATATAATGAGTCACGTGATCCAAGTGGACGACTATAAGATATTTAAGAGTCTCTTTTGGAGTGAATGGTGGAGGATTGAGAAAGGAACGCTACCAGGAAGGTCAACGGAGAGAGAGAGAGAGAGAGAGAGAGAGAGAGAGATTGAGGAGGGAGGGGTTTTCTCCACCTTGGCTTCTAATTAGCCCTCCTCTTCCTTGGTGCTCTCAGTCCTCGGCTGTGTCCCAAACGCAACACATCCCTCAGTCACTAAGAGAGAGAGAGAGACAGACAGAGAGAGAGACAAACGGAGAGACAGACAGAAAGAGCCTGTGTGGGTTTTTTTCGTTTGTTTTTTTCCGGGGAGCGTTTTTGTTGAGACAAAACCAGGTCTAGAATTAGTTTTAGTTAGAGGACTGAAACTGTTTTTTCTTTCCTGTGATAAAGGCGAACAGGAGAGCTAGCGCGAGAGAGAGAGAGAGAGAGAGAGAGAGAGAGAGAGAGAGAGATTAAAGGCAGTGCAGGCATGATGTCCTACATTAAGCAGCCTCATTACGCAGTGAACGGGTTAACGCTGTCCGGCCCGGGCATGGACCTCCTCCACACCGCCGTCGGCTACCAGAGTAAGTGATTTTAAACTTAATTCAACAAAATTCACTGATTTATTTTTCTTATTGATATTATAAGCCAATATTTCCAAAGTTAGACCTCTTATCCTGGAGCAGGACGCGTCAAAATCCAGTTCTTCACCAATCTACAAGACAGAGTCAAATGAAAACATTATTATTATTATTATTATTATTATTATTATTATTATTATTATTATTATTATTTTGCATTCTTTATTGTAAAACCCTTGTCACTAAAGTGTATCAGGTTTAATGCAGCAGTAGAAGGGGCTACTTACTTTTGCAACTACAAACTTACTTCTAACTAACTTCTAGTTATTAGCCTGTTTGTTTGAATGATCCAAATCTAAATAACTCAAAAAAAAAAAAAAAAACATGTAATCTCAACTTAAATATAATTTTTAATTAAAAAAATTGTGCTCCATAATTGAGGGGGAAAAGGAATAAAAACGAATAAAAACCCAATGTACACATTGAAATAATATTTCTCTGTAAATAACATGTGCTTAACATTTCGCTAAGTAAATCAGATGGGGTGGAATTTATTTATTTATTTATTTATTTATTTATTAGGTACTAAAGAACCTTTTAGATCATGCATTTTCAGAAAAAAGGGTACTAACCTGTACCATGGAAACGTCCATAAATGTTCATCCTTAGGGTACATAAATGGACCGTAATTAGTTTTCAGAGTAAGATTTAAAGGTACCATAGTTTTAGGTAAAGCTACAAAAGGTGCACACTTGATGGTTCCACCCCAGCAGCAAGAAAAGGTACAGTTTAGTATCTTTTCTTTCTCCCTGTGTGGTTCTTTAAGCATTATTTTACTACTGCTACATTGAGTACCTGAGTAATGATTTCCTACCATAAAATGTAGACCAGATTTTAGTGGCACCAAAAAAAAAAAAAAAAAAAAACAACCTGATAAAAAGAACCTGACACATAATGAACACATTCATGGTGGGCAATAATTCTTTAATTATTTATTGCAATAACAATATCAAGTTAACAAAAAAAAGTATCATTTTTAGCCAAATAAAAAGCAAGCAAAAGACAGAAGTGACTTTTTACTTTTCTTTTTGTGTGTTTTTTTCTTTTTAGCATTTTTTTTTTGTTGTTATTTTGTGCTTTGTGAAGTTTCAGAAATGTGCTATATAAACAGCCTTCTTCTTCTTCTTCTTCTTCTTCTTTAATAAGTATTATTATTACGGTATTATGGTATTTTCAGCAGTCATAGTGGTACAAGTGGTGTGATTAAAATAACATTAATAACCATTTTAAAGAAACTTTAACTACCATATCCTGTTCGCATCGACAAGAACAGCGAGTTATGTCAAATACTGATAAAGATCCATAACCAGAAAGGTTCTTTAAGAACTAAAGCTGGTTAAATCACCAACTAATTCCATGGACCCAAATATGGTTCTATTCAAATATGGCATTACAGCACATTTTTTAAGCACTTCGTTTTGTTTTTGACAGTGCACTTTATTTAATACAACTCATTAGCCAGTGTCCAAGGCCTTCATGAGCTGAATGTAATGTCTCAGAGGAGAGAAAACACAAATCCTTTGTGTTTGTGAGAATTGAGTTCTGTCCTGGACCAAATCAACAAGACACAAAGTCCTTAACGCCTTTATAACCTTTGATCAAAATCTTTTTTGTTTTTGGTGACTAGAATATTTGACTTCATACATTCTAGAAGTAGATTTTATTATTATTATTATTATTATTATTATTATTCATGGTTTTATTTGTTATTTGCTTTATTTGTTAGCTTTACTTCAGAACAGCAGTGTAAATTTGTTGCAAAATCACATTACATACAATTAAACAATTTTAAAACCATTTACTTCCTTATCATGTTTGCATGGACAAGAGCAGCGATTTATCTAATGTAAATGTAAATCATCATCATCATCATCATCATCAACAACAACAACAACAGCAGCAGCAGGAGCACGAAATGAAAAACAAGCATGAAAAGAAAACAGTTTAAAAACAACTTTTAAAGGTTTCCTTTGAGGGACAAACCCAAGAATCTTCCAAGGATCTAAATTATTTTTTCCTAAGTCTGCACTCTTGGCAAATGTCCATGTTCGTTATAGGTTTAAGATGCTGTCTGAAGTTTAGTAGTTTGAAAAGTTTTAATATTCACCTTCAGAGTTACAGTTTCTTAAATTGTTTCCTTTCCAAGTGCAAAATCCATACAGTTCTCCTGATGCTCTTGCTAACAGATTACATATTTCTGTTTTTTTGTTTATTTATTTGTTTGTTTTACCAAATACCACTGACATAACTCTTTGTTTGTGTCCCTGCAATCAGGATACAGAGGTTAGTGGTGTTTCCTATTGGTTTTAATGTAATTTTAATCACACTACTACTAATACTGCTGTTGCAAGTAATAATAGTAATAATAATAATAATAATAATAATAATAATAATCTTAAACAACCGAAATGCTGACATACAATCAGTAGTAGGTAATACAGAAATTACACTGAAATTTAGACAGAATTTTAGACTTAATTCCAAAATTACCAAAATTTAGACTTTGAAAATCTAAAAAGTTGACTCATTATTTCCTCGTTAAGTAACGCTTTACTATAACAATGATATAATTTTAAATTTAGGTCTACACACACGTACTCAAATATTATTATATACAAGTAATGAACAATTCAGCAATTCACCTACAAACTCATTAAAATAAGCTCTAAAGCTGTATTGTTTATTTGAAGCCTATAATAAGGACCCAAGTCATGGCAGATCTAATGTCTGTTTTCTTTGTGTGTCCACGTTATAAATCACTGACTTTATAAAGCATCCTCAAGCTTGAGTTTTAAGTTTAATTCCACTTACAAATTACTAGCAGGTGGAAAGCATAAAATAATAAAATATGCAATAAGCGCTTTACATAATATCAGTGTGAAATAATCAGAGAGATTATTAATGTTTGCACCATAGACCTTGCAAATTAGAATGTAAGAAAGATGCTAATGTTATTATTAACTATAAATTATTCTATCAGTATAGACATTTTATCTTGTAATTTTGATGTTTTGTACAATTTTGTAAAATTGTATTTTTAAAAAGCTGAATATAAAACATTTGATTTATTGTTATAAACATATTAAAGCCAAGATTGCTGAATAACAGAGGAAGTGTTTATTTGTTTGTTTGTTTGTTTGTTTTGCAGACACACCCCGGAAGCAGCGGCGTGAGAGAACCACATTCACACGTGCGCAGCTCGACGTGCTCGAGGCGCTGTTCGCTAAAACACGTTATCCTGACATCTTCATGCGCGAGGAGGTGGCGCTAAAAATCAACCTGCCTGAGTCCAGAGTTCAGGTGAGAAGTTCAGGATAACAAGCCAAAGGTCAAATAAAATGTATAATGTATAATGTTACCTATTTTAAATTCTGCATTCTGATTGGTCAGAAGGTGTTGATTAATTTTCTCTAACAGCAGCTCAGACAGTAGTGCAGCTGCACATCACAGGTTTATATTAATGCGCTCGTTCTGATAGGTTATCATTTAGTAACAGCTCATTCACAGGATATCCAATAATAAACAGATTAAAAACATTCTGTTATACAACAAAGACCAGTATATTATCGTTGATATGGTGAAGTTTTCGGTAAGGAGATGTTTATTTAACATTTATGGAAGGAGTCTCCAGTGTCAGAGGTAAAGCTGTAGCTTTAAGTTTTCTGACACAGAAAAGTCTTACTAACTTCAATAATGGAACAGGAACTAACTTGTTTCGTAAACGTTCCACAGCGTTAATTGTAACTAAAAATGGATAAAAAGTATGACATGTCATTCATTAATAAAATTAAAATTTGTACTCATTGACAAATTGCTGTGGTATCAGTTAGGTGGTATGTGCTGTTACTGGAAAATAATCTACTAGTTGGTGATAAAACAATTCAACACTAGTGAGGTTAATTAGAATTTAAATGTTAATTTAGATTTCAAAATGCAATAATTTTTTTTTTTTAATTTACAGGTCTGGTTCAAAAACCGCCGCGCTAAGTGTCGGCAGCAGCAGCAACAGAGCAGCGGACAGCCGAAACCTCGGCCTCCCAAAAAGAAATCATCCCCTGCCCGAGAGACGACCTCTGACCCTGCTAATACTAACGCTACTGCTAATGCACCCTACAGTCCAGTGGCTCCGCCCCCTCCAGCCCCACCTACAGCCATCACTCCAAGCTCCACTGGCACAAATGCTAATGCTAGTGTCTCCATCTGGAGCCCTGCGTCTGTCTCGCCATTGGCTGATCCACTCTGCGTGTCGAGTAAAACCGCATACGCGATGACGTACGCTCAGACTCCAGCCTACGCTCCGGCCTACGCAACTTCCTCGTCTTATTTCAGCGGCCTAGATTGCAGCTCGTACCTTTCCCCAATGCATGCACCGCTCTCAGCCACTGGGAGTGGCCCCCTTAGCCCTATAGGCTCCTCATCCTCCATGGCTCTAGGCCAATCACAGGTCTCGCAAGGTTATGGCCCCGCCTCCCTTGGTTTTAGCACCATTGATTGTCTGGACTACAATAAAGACCAAACAGCTTGGAAGCTTAACTTCGGTGCAGCAGATTGCCTGGACTATAAGGACCAAAATTCCTGGAAGTTCCAGGTGTTATAGGCAGGGGGCGCAGTCGAGGAGGGAATTTTGGACAAGCTAAAATTGTTCCTAATTGTGTCTTTGAGTTCATTTAATTACATGATTTCCTGTGTTTCTTGTCACTGTAAAACAGCAGATGACATAAACAGACACTTGCTTTAACTGAAGTATGAAGATATATGACACAAAAATGTTTGCACTAAAATTGTGCAAGGTGAGGCGTCAGATACGCAAATTCAAAATATTCTGATCAGAGTTCAGTTTTGTTTAGGTCATAAATTAATAAAATACGATAAGCTTAAACAGATTCTCATGGTCACAAATTCGTACAAATTTACTCAATCCAAATTGTACGTAAAATTACAGTTAAATTTAGAGTGAGTGTGGGGTGTGTTTAACGTTCGTAGCTTATTTATGATTTTATTCCTATGTAATCCCATAAAAATACTTTTGCTCTTTAGAATTATTATGAATTGTGCATACAATGATGTGGGATTTTTAAAAAATCTGATCTTTTTTTTTGGTACTTTGGCACTAGAAATGTGTAAAATTTGTAACAAACAGTTTATATCATAATGATTTAGTGGCTGTGGCTTTGTTTTTACAACTTCATTCAGATGACATTGTCCATATTCACCATATCAAATAATTGCTATAAAATTTTGAATATGATTGAATTGATTCGACATACATTAAATATGTTTATTTAAATGTTTTAAGGCATCTGAGAAGAAGTTTGCAAATGTCTCGCTTTTTTCTGCTTACAGATTGACTTTTAGTTCTTCAAATTTCTAAAGAACTGAAACTTTATACACAAAAATATCATATAAAAAATGTATGGCATAATTTTAAATTCACTTTCTTGATCTTTTGTCTTTTCTCTTTTGCGTAGACCGTAATAATTCGTTGTTTTCATTGCAATTGTGAATTGTTGCATTGTGCTTAATTTGTGTTCAGTTAATAATATCATCATGTTGTTCAAAGATAAAGTTGATATATCCATTTCAAAAAATAATTTTTTGGGTAATTGTATTTTTGCGTGTGTGTGTGTGTGTTCCTGTCCTTGTTGCTTCTTCTGTAAATATTAAACTGTACTTGAAAATGGCAATCATGTCTAATACAATAGTTTTGAATTAATGTGTAGAAAACTGCCAACTTTTTATTATTGATCTTAGATTTTCTCTTTTTTTCAAACTCAGGGGTTAACCTGTAAATGTAATAGTGTTCTGATTGTGTGTGAAAGCCATAAATGAATCATTTTTACTCGTTAAAATTCCTTCCTTATTTTCTTTCTTATTTTGATCCTTACAAATTTTTGGCATCAGTTGTTTCCTCTTGTTTTTCCCTACTTTGTGTTTGCTTTTTTCCAACAGAATGTGATTGTTTGTTTAGAGACATTAAATTAAGTTCTAATAAAAGAATTATTGATTGTTCCACTTTTGTTCATGTTCAGCTCTTTATCAATAATTAGGTAGATTAGATCAATTTTGGCAGGAAGACAGACATGGATGTAATCACTGATATGGTGAAGCTTTCTGTAAGGAGATGTTTATTTAGTATTTATGGAAGGAGTCTCCAGTGTCAGTGCTTTGTGACAGTCAGAGGTAAAGCTGTAAGTTAAGTTTTGTGATACAGGAGAGTCATTAAATAGAGGAGTTTAGCTTTGTCATTTCTTGGTAACATGCCAAGCTGCCTTTAGACCAAAAACAGAAATATTGTAGATAGATAGATAGATAGATAGATAGATAGATAGATAGATTGCTAATCCCTGAGTGCAGCATATGGCCGGATGGAGACAGTGGACACACACAAGACTTAAAAATATGATACATTTCTTTTCCCCTAATCCCCGAAAAACCAAACAACAAGCTGGCCACTGGTCTGATCTTCCTGACCACACACACACACACACACACACACACAGAGAAAGAGAGAGAGAGAGAGAGAGAGAGAGAGAGAGAGAGAGAGAATGAGCCCTAAACCCTACTCCTTCCACAGCCTTCTCATCAGAATACACAAAATATAAATTAAAAAATATAATATTAATGGAAAAGGAGACGAGTTAGAGATCATGGATGGAATGGAACAAAATTCCAGAATTTCTCTCTCTCTCTCTCTCTTTCTCAAGGCTATTCTGAGCAGTATTAAGCCCAGGACCACTGTTTTATTTCAATGCTTATCTTGCTTACCTTCCTTTATTTCAATGCTTATCTTCTCATTCAAATATCAATGAGTTAGTCTTTTTTATATTTCATTCTTAAATTGCTTTTATTGTACTTCATATTACATTTGACAGCAAAGAAAAGAAACCTGTTTCCTTCTTCAGTCCGCATTTTCTATCCCTGATGTTCAGATTTAAAAGTGAGTGTTTGTGTTTAAAGGCAGTTGTCTAGACACTATTGAAAAATCCCATCTTGGACGCTTCTATTCAAGAAAAATCTGGCAACCACGTAGGTGTAAACAACATGCAGGTGATTTTAATAATGTGAATATGAAGCGTAAAGCATGTGCCTAACCCGGTTCAGAATACACATAACTTAACCATGGACAAAAAAGATGTTGCGAAGCTATAAACAGTTGCAGCAGCCATTTTAAAGCCAGAGTCATTAGAGTCAATAGTTTGGTGTCACTCAATGCCAGAATCAGGCACAGGTAAGAGGCGTGGTCTAAATTTTAAAGCAGAATTTATGTTAGAAGTGATTTTTATTCGTACATTTAAGCTAGTTTGCATGACGTATTAGCTTTGCAGCTCCATTGCAAAACTACAGAAGCAAAAT
Organism: Pangasianodon hypophthalmus; assembly: GCF_027358585.1. NCBI lineage: Eukaryota > Metazoa > Chordata > Actinopteri > Siluriformes > Pangasiidae > Pangasianodon > Pangasianodon hypophthalmus. The sequence continues at coordinate 2,783,887 of NC_069723.1, forward strand.
TCAGACAATGATTAAGTCTTGGCCGATACTACCTCAAATACACTTAAGGTAATAAGAGGAGATCCAGATGAAGAACTCTTGATCAAGAATTATAAATAGTCACTTGCTTCAACTCTATAAAGTTGGAATAACTGTCTTTCTGTCTTTCTCCCTTGTCTCTCTCAGCCACGTCTTGCTTTGTGTTATTTATACTGATCTAATTTAAAGACAGTTCCAATCCTCTTAGTGTCCTGCCCTCATCACATCACTAAGTGAATTAGTCAGGATTACGCTCTCTCTCTCGCTGTCTTTCTCTCAGTCTTGCAAACAATAGTCTTTTTCCTCAAGTCTGTGTCTCCATCTACATGGCGTCTCCATTTTTTGGCTCCATTTTATTTTAGATGATAAACACATATTTTCCCACCTATGTGGCTTTCTTATCACTCTCTACTCTGGAGCTGATCTAGATGATGATCTGAAGTTGCTTTACAGAGTCTCCATATCCTGAAGATGATCCAGAGCTGCTCCAGAGATTCTGGAGATGGTGTAAAGCATCATTAGATCGAGATGCATCAAGATATGCTGGACATATCTGAAACAACTCTAAAGATTCTTGATCTGAGGATAGCTCTAAAAATTTTTTCAAATGCCCAAATATGCCCTAGAGGTTCTGGTGATAGTTTCAAATGCTCTAGATGTTCTGGATATGATCTGAAGTTACTCTTGAGATGCCAGAGATCTGTTCTGGGGATTCTAAAGATGATCCAGAACTGCTCTAGTAATTCTGGAGAGGTACTACTCTAGAGATCCTGAAGATGTGAAGCAGTTCTAGATGTTTAAGAACTGCTCAAGAAATGTTGGATATGTCTGGAACAATTCTTAAAATAATATGAAGTTGTAATCTTCATATGCCCAAGATGTTCTTTAGAAATTTTGAAGATGATTTGGAAAGTCTCTAGCTATTCCTTGATATGATCTGAAGTTGCTCTTGGGATCTGAAGCTACTCTGGGTATTCTGAAAAATTTCAGAAGCTGCTCTAGAGATTCTGGGGATGATGTGAAGTGATCACATCATGTAGAGATTCTGAAGATGATCTGAAGTAGCTCTAAAGGGTCTTGAGAGTGCCCTAGAGATGCTCTAGAGATTCTGTAGATCTGAAAATTCTAGCTATTCTGGATTTGAGGGACTCGAGAGCTGCTCCTCAGATTCTGAATATGATGGATAGCTGCTCTAGTTATTATAGAGATGATGTGAAGCAGAAATTGAAACAGTATTTCAGAACTACTTTAGAGATTCTGATCTGAAAAAGCTTTACATATTCTGCAGATTATCTGAGGTTGCGTTAGTGTCTTGAGGTGCCCAAGAACTGTTCTGGAGACTCATAAAGATATCTGGAACTTCTCTAGAGATTCTAGAGGCAATATAAATCAGTTCTAGATATTCTGCTTGAGAAATACTGGACATGCAGGGAACAAATATCAAGATTCCAGACCTCTAAAAGGACTTGAAATGTCCTAGATGTGCTCTAGTGTGTGAGAGTCTGAATTTATGATCTGAAAATTCTCTAACTATTCTGGATATGACCTGAAGTTGCTCTTGAAATGCTCAGGAGCTGCTCTAAAGACTGGGTATGATGTGAACACCTAGCACTCATCTAGAGATTTCAAAGATGATCTGAAACAGCTCAAAAGGGTCTTGAGGTGCTCTAGAGATTCTACATATGATCTAAAATGCCACACCTATTGAGAGAGAATAAAAATGCTGAAGAGCTGCCCTGGAGATTCTGAAGATGACCTGTAGCTGTCCTAGAGATTCTGGGGATGATGAAAAGCAGCTCTAGATATATTAAAACTGATCTACATGCCTGGATTCCGTAGATGAGCTGAAGTAAATTTAAATTTTTTCGAAAATATGATTGAGGTGCTGTAGTGTTTTGAGGTGCCCAAGAACTGGATCTGGAACCGCTCTAGTGGTTGTGAAGAGAAGCTGCTAAAAGGATTCTGGATTCTGGATCTAACCTGTTCTAAAGATGGTGAAAATTATCTGGAGTTACTCGGGATTCTCTAGAACTGTTCTAGAGATTCTGTGGATTATAAAGATGCTCTAGAGATTCTGGAGATTATCTGAATTTACTCTGGAGTTTTTGGAGATGACCTAGTGCATGCATTTGAGATTTTGAAGCTGCTCTAAAGAATGTTAAGATGGTCTAAAGATGCTCTGAATAGACTCTCTTGTGCTAGTTTTCACTGTGTTGTTCTCAGAATGCTTGTCTCTATGGCCATTCTTATTAATAGATTCAGAAGATTCCAGAACGTACTGATTTTGGCTCTAGGCTTTGAAAAGTGAATCCTAGCTCTGGGAAGTCTGTGTGGTGCAGGTAATTATTCTGGTGTCTCTTTAGCCTCCATGTTTCCGAAGATGTTCTATAGATATTCTACACACAGCCTGGCTGTGGTCTCAGAAGATACTCCAGGTGTTGATTTGGAGTCTGGAACAGCTCTAGAGATTCTGGAAATACCTAGTCCATTTTTATATCTGTATACAAGAATCATGTTTTTTTTAAATTCAGGAACCAGTGGAGGAAACAAAGCAATGGAGTGATATGGTTGAAGGTTGAAGACATTCTGGATCAAGAAGACAAGCAAGATTGCAGAAGTCAACTCTCAAGATGAGGAATGACTGAACATGCACCTGGGTGGCCTTCCTGGAAATAAATCCTTGTGATGTTGTACAAACCAGTGTGATTGTGAGATCTGTGTGTCTGAGGCAATGCTTCATACATTTTAACAATAATATTGTGCATAAATTTTACATAATTGTAATAATAAAGCATGTAAAGCATGCAGGCAGATGTTGAAGGTTACTACCAGTCGATAACTCTCTAACATGGGTCCATTCTTCTCCTCCACCTCTTGCACTTTCCCTCCCCCTATTTTTCCCCTGTTTTTGTTTTCCTAATAGCTTTCCCATCTCTCTATTCACCCTCCCGCACTCCCTCCATTCCTCACTTTCAATCTTACCGTTCTAATCCAGCGATGACCTCAATCCTGTGATGTAATGGGTCACATGATACGGAATAGAAGTGGCAACGGAGGGAAAAACACACGCTAATCCAGACAAGTGCAGGCCATTTCGTCCAATCAGAGCACTCTATCATGGTACATCTTGTTGGGGGGGGGGTTGTTGGTGAGGGGGCAGAGGTCAAAACAACATGTTTATTTGTTAATTTTTTCAGAACTGAAGGACAAGAGTGGTTGGATTCAGCAAATATTGTCTTTTCCAATGGTGCTTTGAAGTAGTGGTGTCTTCTGGGGTGTGGGAAAATCACAGTGGAAGAGAATGAAGTAGAAAACACCTGAAAGAATTTCTTTTCTAAAGATTTCAAATCATGTTAAAATGGTAAAGGTATGCTAACATCATCGTATGCTAAGTGCCCAAGTGGTGCCCTTTTATTTCATCACCATTTTCAGAAAAGGTTATATTTCCCGTGTACAAATGAATTCGTATGTTCTGTAAACTTGCAGGTTCTTACAACTTCAGAAGTCAGCCATTTCACAAGTTGTGACACATGGTTGATATTTCTAATTATGGCACAAGCCATGGAAGTTTACTTAGCAATTAATGCTAGCTAAACTGTAATTACTGACTAATTTTATTCATAGAGTCTTTTCTTAGTAATTTACCAACACATCTGAGGGAAATCTTGTTGCCTAGCAACAGTGTTCTCTCAACAATAATGAACTAATATTATTATTAACTAGTGTCATTTAGTGTAACCATATTGAAAATCCTAATTCATTCACAAGTTCCATTAAAAAAAAAAACACCATTTCTGACTAATTGACAATTTAAAACAGTCAATACAAAAAGTAGGTCTTACCTATTGCTCTCTTATGATACTGTATGACAAAAAAAAAATGTTTTTTCCATGGCAAAAACTAAATCCTAACTGAAAAATAATTCATCTTTCTACTTAAAATACTGTATATACTAGCTAGCCAAAACTAGCATGAGTTACCTGATGGGCAGTGGGTATTTGTATTCATTATATTTGTGAAAGTCAAGAGAATTGTAGGTTATTTTAAATATTTTGTTGAACTGATTTGGTCAGAAAGGAAATAAATTGTAAATAAGATAAATGTAAAATAAATAAAGATTTGTAGTAGTTTGTTTAAAAACTAGCTGGGACCAGCTGAATGTGCCCATGATGTCATGTTTTCCAGTCATTAGGAGGACCTTTGGTCCTCACAAAGTGTTTCTGATAAAATGTTTTATAATTTTGGGGGAAAAAAGCACTTTTTGTAGTGTCTGTTTTGTTAGGCTATATAATTCTAGCTAGCCAAATCTAGCATAAATTACGTGATGGGGAAAGGCACACTGAAGTTGCTGTACTTGTACAATGACAACAAAGGTATTTGTATTCGTTTGACACTCGCCAAAACCACTGAAATTTATTTACAAGGGTGAGTCAAATCAAAACCTTACTTTTTAAAATTTAGCATTGTTGTCACAAAAGTGTATCAGATTTAATGTAGCAGTAGAAGGGTCTACTGAGAACGATGCACCAGTAGTAAACTTTTCTTTTTGTAACTATAAACACATTTTTTTTAAGTTTTCATTCGACTCACCCTCATACATTTATCAAGTATATTCAGCGTAAAAAAAGGTTCACACAAGTAACAATTAATGTACCAATGAAGAAGCCATGAAGGGGCTGCTGTACGTTAGCGATTCGTTAGTCACAGCCGTATGATAGAAGGAGAAAAGACTTTAGTATTGGCCATCTGTTTTTGTCAAACAGTCTAGCATTCCATAGAAACTTAAAAAGAACACTTTGGGGAAAATTTAGGAAAAAAAAAATACTAAAATGTTTTCATTGATTAAAGCTTTTGTAGTAATAAGTCAACTAAATCTTTGCTAACGCTAACAGTAATGACTAAAATAAGACAAAAACTATAAAAGTATTTTCTTGAACACTAGTATGAACACTATGAACACTAGTATCCATGAGATATATGTGATTTTTTAAAAACTTTTTGTTTTTTTGTAATTATACATAAATATATAGCATAACATTTACAGAAGTACTCAATTAAATCTCATTGTCAATGTTTTTGTCATTCTTTCAAAGTCTTATACTGCTTTTAATCTTTTGTCATTTTGTTGGTTGGTTTATGATTTGATGTATTAAATTATATTAATTTATTTAATAATATAATTATTTATTTATACATTATTCTGTAAAGCCCTGTGAAATAAATTTGTGCTAGTGATTATTTAAGGATGACTATTACAGGAATGCTTTATACACAAGGATTTTACATTTAAGAACATATCTATGAAATCCAACAGAATTCTAATTTATTTTACATTTCTTGCTAAACTGAAATGTTTATAAAGGAAGTAAAACGTAAAAGAGAAATAAAAAATAAAGATTATTAGTAATTTGTTTAAAAACTACTTTTCTTTACCATCTGAATGTCTCCACAATGTCAGGTTTTCAAGTCATTAAGAGGACCCTGTCATATGGTCCTCACAAAAAGCTAAATACATGGTCTCTCACACACACACACACACACACACAAATTGAAATGACCACACATACACACCAACCAGCAAGTGTTTATGAGGAGTGTCCTCACAGAGCCTTTGTCCCTGACTGGTACCATTGTGTGTGTGTGTGTGTGTGTGTGTGTGTGTTGCGGCATGACTGCAGAGCTGCAGGTTGAGCTCGTGGCTGAACAAGGTTAATCCCTCTGTGCACTATGCTGTACTAATCACTGGGCCTCACTAATCTCTCTCTCTCCCTCCCTCACACACACACACACACATACACACACACACACACTTTATAGCCTGTCTCTCATCTCTCCCTTTCTGTCTCTCTCAAAAAGAAATGTAGTAATACAGATTTAAATGAAATTGTCATATTTGTGAAACACACACACACACACACACACACACGGTAGTGCTTTTAGCATCCTCTTCTAACCCCCCTTCTAGACATCTGCCCTCTTTCCTACCCTCTTTCTCTCTCACTCTCCGATTAATCTGCGTTCTGTTGGTCAGCATTTTGCGAAAGCAGACAGACGGCTCGCCAGTAATCCTGCTGCCTACGAAATCACACACACACACACACACACAAACCTTGGAGAAGGTGAACTTGCATGAGGAACTGCATACACACATGCATATCTAAACACTATACACAACTACTGTCATAAAATACAAAATGTACATACACATAGCAACAAATGTGGACATTTTAGTAATGCACATCCCGTTCAGTTTTAAAGTTTCAAAGTTTCTTTTTCTAAGAATTGCAGAATTCTTTTAAACAACGATTTTAAACACCCCCCCCCCCCCCCCCCCCTTGTTAGAACCTGAAATGAACTTTATATATTTCATAATAATGTTTGTTATACATTGTGTTTTGTTGGTATGCTGTACACTGAGCTTGTATGACTAAATACTCACCTTCATACTTACCTAAATAGCTCTATAGCGGGTGTACCGGTCACTGTGCGCTTCCTAGATCTAAGGGAGTTAAAGGTGAGGCAGATTATAATGGGGTGTGATCATTCAAACTGGCTAATAATTATTCACAAACCAACTCTGAGAACCACTGAGAACCTGAGTCAGTTGAGTTGTTGTCATAGTAACCCAACTGTGAACATGATTGAAGAATCAAGGAGGCATTGGGTAATTTGGGATGCACCCATTGATCTGACACATCCATTTACACCTCATGAAGTGTGCTAATAAGCAGACGAGTTGAAGTAAAATGTGCAGTTCTGATGTTTTTCTATGCATTTGGTGCCACCTGGTGGTCAGAGTATGAACTTCACACTGAGCCATAACAAAAAGCAGAAGAACAGTTTTGTTGGTCTATGTGTTGAGTTTTATTTCAGTGATGTGCTGTAAGTCAAACGGAGTCTTTAATAAAAAATAATATATCTATACCTATAAAGATATACATGTATATTATCATCAAATTCCTCTCAGTGAAGTTGTTTTGTCTCATCTGGGACTCAATAAAACTGCAACATGATGTGTTTCTTATCAGAAATTATTATTAGAAAAAACAAAAAAACAGCTATACTGAAACATGAGAGCGGGTTCAACATGATGACCCCACCCACAGTGGGAGTGGTTTATAAAGGCACGCCTACTCCCTCTCTGCTATCGCCACCAAGTGAGTCTCGATCTCCTCCTCGCTTAGAGTTCTGAGAGAGAGAGAGAGAGAGAGAGAGAGAGAGAGGGATAGAAATAAAGACAGATAGATAGAGTTAGTGAGACATGTCCACAGACACATTCTGACACATTTGCCAATGTAGAAGCATTTCACTGGTTTAAAAGCTAGGTACAAAAACTAGAGAAAGGAAGGAAAGAAGGAAGGAAGGAAGCACTGAGGCAACAAAGAGAATGAAAGAATTAAATAGCAAGAAAACTTAAATAAGAAAGAGATTGAAGGAATGAAAAAGAAAGAATAGTTAGAAGAAAGAAAGCATTGAGGCAAAAAGAAAGAAAGAAAGAAAGAAAGAAAATAAAAAGTGAGGGAGAAAGGGAGAGTGAGAAAGAAAGATGAAAAGAGATTGGAAGAATGAAGGGAAGAGAAGTATACAATGGGATAAAAATGTTCAGGAAGAAGAGAGAGAGGAGGGATAGAGGGATGGAGATGCTTCGCTCTTCACAGAAAAGTGAGAGGAATTACAGTAATAATGAACTTGATTGACAGTTATTCGTACTCGGTGCACAGACATTACATGGTTTAGCTTCATACCTGAATTTGGGCTTGTCTTTACTAACCACGCCCACCTCCAGCTCAGTGGCCTTAAAGTCCATCGATAAGACAGACGAGAGGCAGGAGATCGCCAGCTAGAGGACGGGAGGAGAACACAACACTCAAAGACACACCGATCATGCGTTCTGTCACTGTTTTCAGTCAAAGGTTTGAGTCAACTATCATTGTAGACTTCAGAGTGTAATTTATCCAGCTCTAATCAGCAAATCAGGAAGTTAGTGAACTGATATGGCTTTGGATGCAAGTTTTTGTGCTCAAATGAATCTTGTGAATTTGCGCTTGCGATATGGGCGGGCAACACATTTGCCATTCTTGCAGTTGAAGTCATAGGAACGGTGTTGCTAGGCAACTGAGGGTAATGATTCAGCATGTAGCCATAATGTCCTTTAAGGCCTTGGTGTACTTCATGCGGAGATGATATCCGGTAACATCTGGCTCAGCGTGTCGTGCTCGTGGCAGGTAGGCAAACTCAACGGACAAACACGATACACGACTAAGCCTGTGATTGGTCGTTACAAAAGAGGCGTGCCCAATCAGATTCACGCCAAGATGTAGAGTATGAGACTAATTTTCGTATGTAGACTTGAAGAGCGGCAATCTTTTTTCTGTAGTCATGGAAATTGTTATAAAATTTTAATAGTGCTACCTGCAGTATTGGAGCACTTGTACGTCTAATACGAAACTGCAGAGAGTAAGCAAGCTTGTAACCTCACAATGGTGGTTTCATCTTTGGTGGTTTCATCTTTGCTGAGGCCTTTATTTAGACAATGCATGTAATGGTGCAGTAACATTGTAATCAAGACAAAAACAGTTGGAAATATCAACATTTTCCTCAGATGTGTTTGTAAATTACTTTCAAAAAGACTTCATATGACTTAAAATACACTGCAATTAAACCAAACTTCGTATTCTGCCATACTGGAAAACATCAACATAGTGACACTCATGAAAATGGAGCTAGCTGCATAATTTTTCTAGAAATACGACCAGTTACGAAGCTAATGAGGAATTTTCTCATTTGGCCAGGAGTGAATTCCTGTTGCAAAATCACAGTATTGAAACACTGGCAGCATTACGTTATAAAGAATGCTGTTCTACCTCTACTGTCCTGTCGAAAGTAAGCTCTGGTCTTTTCTTCATTTTCTTCTCCAGGTAGCTGTTGGCCTCCGTCTGCTTGGCTCCAACAGCCGTGGCGTGAAAACCGCAGAAATACCCGGCTGGGTCGCACTTATACAGGACGGGGCCGTGCTGAGGATCCACAGCTATCAGCATCATACCTGACGCAGGTCAAGACAGGTTTCGTGATTTTGCACATGAAATAAAAAGGAATAAAGTAGTCTCATGCAGCTGGTCTTGAAATAGTCTAGTCTCATATATAGTGTTTGGAGGTGGCTGTATCAGTATTAAGGGCTATATTCTGTAGACTCTTTAAATATAATCCTACTTCACTCCATTTCAGTTCCAAGTTGTGACGCTACAAAATGTTTAAGCAGGAGCATACTTATGCACTGTAGGATACAGCAATAGTCTCTAAGGCTAAGTAGGAAATAGTAAGGAATGAAGAGGAAGTGAACTCACAGCATCCCAGAGGCCTCATCTCAGCATTCTGTGTGTAAACCTGCGAGATATCAGCGATGCGTCGACACAACATGTCCGCCGTGATGTCATACCCAAACTTATACTTCCACTCAGCGGCCTCCACGCGAGCACGGTGCACCTGAGAGCGGCTGTCAGCTACAGAACACAACACATCAGTCTGTGTGTGTGTGTGTGTGTGTGTGTGTGTGTGTATGTGTAAAATAAGAAGATGAGAGCCTCACCATAATGTCCAGTCATCACACAGCCGATGCGTGGTGTGAGGCGGAACATGTTTGTAATTGTAGAAGCGTCCAGAAGCTTGTCCTGCATGTGTGAGAAGAGAGAATAACCGAAAACACACACACACACACACACACACACGAGCATAACAAAATTACTCTGTTGCAGAGTGTAGCTAAAGACCATTCTGCTTTCTCTCTCTCTTTCCATTTTTGTCTAATTCAAAAGCCTGTCTGAACACTGAAATCTAAATGAAATATATCTTATCTTTCTTACTTACAAATGTTGGTGTATGAAGTTTGCTTAATATCTCTTTACTCTATAATTTATTGTCACAATATCTCAGTATAAACTATCTTGATGGAAATGCAGCCCTGAATGCTTGGTGGCAAGTGTGGGTGCTCAGGTGAGATTAGAAATAAGGGACTGATGAATTGGGACGTCACCTTTTAATTTGAAATTGAAGATCGTGGTAAATTCTACTCCTATTAGCTCATCCTCCTGCTTTTCTCGCTAACTTCGAGCATCATTTATCAGTCTTTTAGTAAAGTCACGTGTCAAAATCTTCGTGGTCAAACCAAATTAAAAACTCCCAGCAGATTTACAAAAGTCTGGTTTTCTTCGTAATCATGTGCGTATGTTGATAAACACCAGTCAGCCATAAATGATCAAGCGTGTTCATGGCATAGCGGATTTGCATTTAGTGACACCCATAAAACTCCATAAAAGGCAAAGCTCACAGAGAGCTGAAAATGACGAAGTGGTGACTAAATGGTGAAAGAGAGCCTCCTAAATGCAACATGCGCTAAATTGTCCGGTAATTCAGCTACCACCAGCTACCAAAGACACACGCTGACTCTTGCTCCTTTTATAGGGCACCATTACTTTTGTCCTAATTAAACAGCTAGTCGTATTTGTCTGAACTGTTGGATTTGATTTGGACCACTTTCTTTCAAGTCATTAATATAAAACGACTCAGTTTCAAGACTGTAAATATAAAATCACAGTAACTCACTGTCAGTTACACGATTTGAATCAAATCACATTAGTGAGTTTCCTAATACGTAACTTTACACAAACTCAGGAGCTCTCCTAGGATACAAATGTTTTTACTAACTTCATTTCCATTAATACCATATTTTCTGACTTAATGTTCCTATGAATGGTTTACGAATAAATTAGCTTGTATCTAACTTAATACTCATGGCCCAATATCTGAATAAATGAGAAGTAAGAGACTTCTGGGTTTAGTGGCACCGAGACGTACCGGAACTTTCTTCTGTGTGACAACGACGGTGCATTCTTGTCCTCTGATGCCCACAGAGGTCAGTCCGCTCTGAGTGATGGCCTTAAAGGCGTACTCTGGAAAAAAAAAAAAACACACCCACACACAAGGCTAAATAACGGGATGTCAAGATACTTTTTATGTAATTCTCTCAACAGATTGGACATAAAGTGTATGCTACGTACTGTACGAAGGACGGCATAGAAACAGATGTGATGCCGTCCATGATGGAAATGTTTTTCCCACATTGCCCACGATTTTTTTTTCTTTTTTTCTTTTATTCACACTCACTAAATTATTTAAATTACTAAATTAACTAGCTGCAGTTTCGTTAAGCTAATATTACAATTGGTCGACTGACTGCTCTCAGGGGAAAAAATGGTACTAAACTGTAGCTTTTTGCTTGTTGCTGGGGTGTTATTCTTATCTTTTGTACCTTTGGTACCATTCACCTGCAAAAGTGAATTTAGTGTACCTTAAAAAAAGTTTTAACTCACATAATTGTACCATTTTTCGAGTCAGGTTTTAACTGTAGACTAAGTGCATCTTTCTAGGTTATATAAATAAATAAGTATACACACACACACACACACACACACACACACTAAAGATACACAAAAGGGGCACAGTGGTACTACCCTAGTGACAAGGAAAAGTACACTTTAGTACCCTTTTTCCTGAAAGCGTAATTCACTATCTAGGCTATAGGAGCCATTATTTCATCTAAATAGTGAACTTATAGTGAGTGAAGGATCCATATGGGATTCAACCAATGAAATATTAACAAATATAAACCAAACACAATTCAGTTATTAGTTGAATTGTCTTCTGACTTGCTAAAAATTATAGTTATCTGCAAATGTCGAGAGGCATAGCCTGTAATGCTAGCTAAGCTAAAGTTTTGTTAAACTGTAACTAGCTAACCAAAGCTAACCAAACAAAGTTACAAATTGGCTATTGTGGTGCCAATGTTTGGGACATTTTTATTAGTTCATAAAACTAACTGACTTATGTATGACTTGCTAATTTTACTAGCTCACTAGTCATGTTAGAAGGCTAAGCTAACATTGCAACTGTTAGCCTCTAACCAGCTAGGCTAGGCTAGCTAACCTGACGATGACATGACAGACCAAAACTGGGCTAGATCTGGATGGATCTGTGGCACATAAAGTGCACTAGAAAGCGTGTAGAAGAATATACTGGTTCATATATTTATTTTATTAACAAACAGTCATTATTACAAGTGGGTCTGTACTCCCTAGGTATGTAGTGCACTTATGAATGGAGTTTTTGGAGTTTTTTTTTTTTTTTTTTTTTGCACTAAGAGCACAATAGACAAGCAGGTGTGTGTTCACCTGCCTAATAAACAAACCTAATCCATAAACAGACAGAATGTATAGCCTAAAAAAACTAAGCTTCACACACATCTCATGTTTGCTGGAATTAAAAAATAATAATAAATGAAGCATGAAGCATGTGCAAATCGTATTCTCCATATCATAACCCCTAGGTAGTGTGTTAGGGATCTTACCGACTTGATACAAGCGCCCTTCTGGAGAGAAGATGGTAATATGGCGGTCAAAGCCAGCGTTTGAACCCCGAGACATTGCGGATAAATGTTCAAAATACAGATTATCCTAGACAATTTAGAGTTTAAACATTGAGAGGAGAGATCTCTGAACCCTTGTGTGCTCAAAGCGGCTTTCCTGATTTTTTTTTTTTTACTTTCACTTTCTTTTTAACTGCCGTTGCCGACGTATTAGAGCGTGTGTTTCTCATACTTCCGCACTAAACAGTACGCTAGAATAGTAGCCACGCCTCCACCTAGCGTATGACATGTGCGTACTACTTAGTAGGTTAGTATGCGGTTTTAGATTGCTCTCATGTAAAATAAAACGAAGTCAAGAACTATTACAAGGAAGTGTGAATATTAAAGGTAGCATTCATCTCTAATGCCTAGTGTCTTCATGCATAGACTATTAAAATAAAATGTATACTGTATTTATACATAATTTAAATTTTTTAAACTCTAAAAAAATATTTATACATAAATGTATAAATAACTTTAATATCTTTAGTATAATCCTAATTTAAATTATGCAAATTACAAAATATATGAATTAAGTCGCACAGGTAACATAAAATTGATCATTTAGACTATAAGGAAACTTATTGGGATTTTTTTTTAGTCATATAAACCACACTTTTTTTATACCAGAATAAAATGAGTGACTACAAAAGAGGTAAAGAGTCTAAATAGGTTTATAATCACTGCATTATGCATATTATTCCTTGCGTTCATTCGTTTTTCCTTCTTTTTTTTCTTTTTAGCCATCTATTTCTATTCTTTGACTGTTTCACATTTGAATATTAATGTCAGAAAGTAAAATATCGGCTTTCATTAGTTAGAAATTCAACAGTAAATTGAGCAAAACACACTTTTTTTAATAAATAGGCTACTATGCATGTCATTTTATTTTTATAATAAAATATATATTTTTAAAAATGCTAGCTTCACTAATCTGGAATAAACCTTCTCTCTAACTAACCTAAATAAACCTTCTCTCAGCCTTCTCCGAGTTTCATAGTTATTCTAGTAAATTTACACATAGCTCAATAAATAAAATGCAAAATAGTATAGCAAATTAGTGTTTAATCAGCAATAATTATTTTTATAATTATTAATTCTTTGTTAGTTTTATATTTTGATGTTCTGCACTGTAACGTCATAAATAAACAGTAAATAGTCTATAATTTTTTTTTCACTTTTATTACTGTTTTTGTGCGACATTGCAATACTGCCGATGTAAACACTTTATGCAAATTGCAGTAAATTTGAATATGCATTAGGACTAACCTTTGGCTCCTCCTCCTCTGTCCTGAGCGCCTGAGCATCCTGGTGTCCACTCTACTGCTTTGTCTCGGAGCTTTTCTGCAGGTCGGACACCGGACATGGCGAGCCGGAGAGTGGGCTTCTGTCTGAGTGTGAAGAAACGCCGGAGGATGAACCTGAGCGCGTTCGCTCACCTGTGCGCGTGAGAAACGGAAACCTTTTTTTTTTTTTTTTCCCTTGAGTTAATTAACGGAAGTTTTATTGTAGATTGTAGTGCATTACATGGCGTATAAGGAATCCACCATATTATACAGGAAGAAGGAACATCTCACTGTAGCGCATTAATTAATGTGATGCATTTTTATAGAAAAGCCTAGTGGACTCTTTGCTGCACCATGTAGTACACTACATAGGGTGTAGGGTGCTTTTTATAGTGAGCAGGACGCTTAATAGGGAGTAGAAGCTGATCATTTGTAGTCAAGGTTAGAAGTCTTTAAAATTCACATTGTTCTTTGATTGGATGCCTAGTGCACTACTCAGGGTGTGACGTCATTATTTCATACCGTTTGCACGTACGTATAAGCACTAGAGAGTTTAAAGTAGTATATGTAGTATGCATACACCTAGATGAGTGTGCTTATATAAGCTATTAGTGAGCTGAATTACACTCCCTATTGACCATACATTGCACTTATTTCATATCCTATGTATTGCACTTATAGGCAGTAGGGATGCATTTTAATTAGATGTGTAGTACACTAAATAGTGTGTGTATATACAATGTATTTCTCTATTATAGATTCAGTAGAATGGACAGATATGTTGGTATTAATGTGGTCATGTGGTTTCTAATTACAATACATAATGTAGTATTTCACAGAGTATTCTAATATACAACATATACCCTATTTAGTGTACTAGATGTCTAATAAGAAAAAAATAATAATTAGGACTCAGCTCCAGATTCCCAATACATATATTATATATGCATTGAGGTCCAACAGTCTGACACCACATTGAAAATCTGCGATTTTTTTTGTTTTTTCAATTTAAAACTGCGCTCCTGAGTGGTGCAGAAGCATGTTCTTCCTATTGCCCAGAGATCGTGTTGGGATTCAGAGTATATGAAATAATGAAATTCATGTAAAATTTGAAGAATATTGTACTTTAGACTCAAGTTGTTGCTGATATTATTTGTAATGGAAAATTATGTATTAAATTAGAAATGAATGTAAAATAGAAGCATCTTCACAAGTGGCCTCATACATTTATACCCCACTGTATTTCACAGCATATGTACTGCACGTATAGGGAACATAGAGCTGAATCCCAACTAGCTTTTTATTAGACATCTATTGCACTAAAAAGTGTATATTAATAATATAATATAATACATAGATGAAGTAGAACAGACAATAGTAGATAGCAGATGTTGATATTAATGTGGTCATTTGGTCTCTCTTTAGAGGCAGAGGTATTGAGGTGGTTGAGGTAAGTCTATGTTAATAGCTCATTATTTTTAGCAATTATATTTGTTACTTAATTATACATTTACGTACTTTGAGTCAATTAATGAGTCCATCAACCAAAGAGTCAATCAATGAGTCAATCATTGAGTCAGTTACTAAGTCAATCCATTAATGATTCAATTAATAAATGAGTCAGTCAAACAGGGAGTGAATAAAAGTCCAATAATATGTAAACCAATGAGTCAATAAAACAATGAGGCAATCAATAAGTCAAACAATCAGTTCATCAATGTGTCAATTGGTGAGTCAATTACTGAGTCACTCAAGGAGTCAACCAAACAATGAGTCAATCAATGATCCAAACAATTAGTCAGTCAATGAGTCAATCAGTTAATCTTTTATTAACTCAATCAATGTGTAAATCAGAGAGGGAACCAAACAGTGAGTCAATTAATGAGCCAAACAATTAGTCAATTATAGAATCAAGCAGTTAGTCAATCATTAAGTCAAACAATTAGTCAATGAGTCAATTATTAAATCAATGAGTCATACAATGATTCAAACATTGAGTCAAGCAATAAGTTAAACAATGAGTCAATCAATGGGTCAATCAATAAGTCAAACAATTATTTAATCAATTATTTAATCAATGACTGAAACAATGAGTCAAACAATTAGTCAATCAGTGAGTCATAGTCAGCTGTCTAATGATGGAGTAGGAGCTAGTAGTCCTCAGGGTAATAGGAGTAGGATCTAGAAACAGGGCTTGGGGTAAAAATGGAGGTAAGAAAACAAAAAACTGAGTCATAAATGTCAGTGCTCAGGTCTAAGAATAAAAATATGGTTCCCCGAGACACCAGCACCTGTCTATTCACTGGTCAACAAACTTAAAAAACAAATATCATTGTTCACACACACACTCTCTCTCTTTCTCTCTCTCTCTCTCTGTCTATTGCAGGTGGCTTTGCTTTCATTCCTGTGTTCACTGTCACAGACACCTGCAGCCACCAAATCTACAAATCTCACAATCCCTCACACACACACACACACACATTGTCCTAGAATCCATGTCTACTTAAGGTTTTTCCAATGTAAGATAATAAAGTGTGCAGTACAGATATTGATCAGTACTGCGCATTGTCCTCCATTTTCTCTTCTGATCAGGTCCCACTGATATTTTAAGTCTTCTTGACAACCACTGCTTGTCTGAGAGACACATACTTATTTTTCCACTCAGATAGACCTGAGTCGGCCGATGGAGTCTCAGGGCCCGTTCGACATCATCATACACAAACTCTCTGATGTGATTGTAGAGGCAGAACATGACAGCCAATCACAGCAGCTTCTCGACAACTTCCAGGTAACGCAGCCAAACACTGAAGTATAACTTTGCTACACAACATTTTACCTAATATAACAGTTATATTGAGTAAAATAATTAGACTCTATTAAAATCACTCCATGGAAAGTGAGACTAGAAAGTAAACTCACTGAGCAATCCACTCATCCAATCAGATTATCCAATAGGTCACCTAATCAGACAATGCAGTCAAATCATCCAATCAGATAACCCAAATGATGTCTGATTTGATTCTCCAATAGGTCACAAATCAGACTATCTGATCAGGACATCCAATTAAATCATCCAGTCTGTTCATCAATTAATTAATCCAATGAGATTGTCCAATCAGACCCTCCAACAAGTCACCAGTCAAATTATGCAATAGGCCATCTAATAGATCACCAATCAGGACCATCCAACAGAACAAGCCAAAGAGATCAGTCAAAAGATCACCTAAAAGTCATCTAACTAGTTTATTCAGTTAGATCACCCAACAAGTGACTGATTAGATCCTTCAGTAGATCACAGGACAGAGACGCAAACTGCATCATCAATTAGATCATAAGATCAGATCATCCAGTAAAACATGCAATCAGTTACTCCAATAGGTCATCCAACAAGTGAACCATTCACATCATCACATCAGGTGACTGATTAGAGATTCTCCAGTAGGTCACAAATCAAGCTATCCGATTTGACCATCCAATTAGATCATCCAGGCATCCAATCAGTTTATTCAATTAGTAATCTGTTTAAATTGTCTAATCAGGTCATCCAATTAAACAATCCAATTGGTCACCCAAAACACATCACCCAAAAGTCATCTAATGTGTGTAATCTGTGTGTGTGTATGTATGTGTGTAATGAGTAGTCTCCTCTGAGTGATAAGGACCATATAGTGTGTTTTTATTTTATTTCAGACTTACGTGTCCACACACCCTCACACTGTCCTGCTGGATCCACTGCCGGCCATGAGACAGTTACTGGACCGCTTCGCCTCATACCGCATCATCAGCAAACTACAGAACACACTGCGAGGTCCAACACACACTCTTCACACACACACACTTCAAATTAAATCTCATTTGGTTTATGAGTATATAACGTGGTTTAGACATATTGTTTAACCGTAAGTTATACAATTTGGAAAATAAAGCATAAAGTTAACTATGTATATTTGTAACCTATTACCCAACATCCCCGTGTTCTGTGTCAGGAGTTAGCATGGGGTTAAAAAGAGATTAGCACTTTTATATAGAGCACTAATTTAGTATGAATCCCTAATTATAATAAAATAGCTAATTTTGCTAAAATATTTTTTGTTTCAGTAACTTTCCTTTTTGTTGCCTCTTATAAAGGAAAGAGTATTTGCTGCCCACCGTATCTAGAAATTAACACCACCGACATGTCCGCCATCCAGGAAGCAGTGGACAGGAAGCAGCTCACTTACCCTTTAAGTCAGTCAAACTCATTGTGTATATATATATATATATATATATATATATATATATATATATATATATATATATATATTGTACACACATTGTTCACCGCACACACATTGCTCATATACTTTATAGAGCTAGCTATATTTCTGGGGAAAGTTTTACCTCAAAACAACTTCTAAAAATGAACTATCATGCTATTTATGAACAATTTTCCTAGCTAACACTAACTAGCCAACTAGCTAACAAGCTTTCTGGGTAAATCAATTAACAGTTGTTAACAAATTAACAAACTTGCTAGTTATCAATAAAGTTTCTAGTTTATAACTAACCAGCCAGTTAGCTACCAAGCTAACCCTAGCAAGTAATTTCTAGCATTCTGGGTAAATTTTTACTTTAAAACCACTAATGAACACTAAACACTACAAACAAATAATGAACAAGCGTACTAATTATCAAGAAATTATAAATTATATATATATATATTGTTTATATTGCTTATATGGCTAGGTTGCAATCTGGGAAAGATTTTATTTTAAACCTACTAATATAAATGATAGTTCCTAGTTATCAGGAATGTTATAAAATAGCCAACACAAGAACATGCTAATGCTAACATTTAAAAGAGAATATTGTACTTTTTTCCTATTATTAAACTACTATTATTATTAAAATTAAAAGCACTAACAAGCACTAACAATGCTAGTTAGCTAGCAAACACATAATAATAAACACTTATTGGTGGTTTGAACCAGTTCGTTTTTTTCTGACCTCCTGCTTGGAGCAATTCTGATTAGCAGTTTTTATTAGCAGTTTTTTGTCCAGGGATATTGTAAAAGGGAGAAAGTGCCTGAGTATTGTTCAAAATGGCAGCTGTTAAAACTGTAGTAGCTGCCATTTTAAACTTAAATTATTTAATAATAGATTTATTGTTTAAATATAGAACTTTACCAAGATTCACAACACTATTCTTTGGTGAGAAACTTCCTGGAATGAGGAGATAAGAACCTAAGATACCTAAGCTAACTACCATTTCCTGTTTGCTAACATGTAGTTTTTTATTTTGTAGTCTGTAAAACCAGGGTGGCCCACGGATCCCGCTCACATGAGGTGTGTTCATTAAGTTCAATTAAGTTTTCAGTAATTTTGTGTTTTAGTTTGAGTGTTATACTATAACCACACGTCTTTCACAAACGCCATCGCTGTACTCTATTGGGTCAGTTGGGTGTGTCCCAAATCACCTTATTCACCATTTAGGTCATGTCAAGTCAACCGTTATTTATAGCACACATTTAAAAACAACAGAAGTGCTTTATAAACCAAAAATTAATCAAACAAACAAGCAATGTCACCTTCAGATGCCACAGTGCATTATGGGTATTCTCTCTCTGTAGATGTCTTTAATCTTCAGTCAGGCCGGTCTGAGAGACGCTCGTCCTCCCTGTGTCCTCCAAAGTTTTGTGAATCACGGTGCCGTGCTGCACAAGGTGTTTGTGGTGGGTGAGCAACACTTCACCGTGGAGCGACCGTCGCTCAAGAACTTCCCCACTGGACCCTACGGTGAGTGCACACTACTACAGTCATGTCCGTCTTATTATCATGGCTTTATTTCAGGACCATTTTCAATATGCCGTTGTCAAGTCAGCATAAGTACTCTTCTATTACTTTATCAATCATACGTTCACACTAGAAAGTGGGCGTGGAGCAATCACTACTATTGTCGTTTGTGGGCGTGGCCTGCCCAGCAATTTCTTAGTTCCGATGAGAAATGGTAGTAGTTATAGTATATATATCTTCTAAAGCTAGATAGTTAAACACAATAATTAAATAATGCACTAATCAGTGTGAAAATTGGTTGTTTGATTTCCATATTATATGCTAGTGTTTGTCTTAACTTCATTGGCAGATTAGCAAAGCAAGCAAGCTCTACTAGCTACGTACTCTAACCAGTAGCACCAACAATCTACTTCCTTCCAAGCTTTATTTTTCTTCATAATGTCTCTCAACATCACATTATACGTTGTATGTTTTTCTTCCATTTTTTTTTCTATCGAACAGTAAACGAGAACTAATCGCAAGTAGGAACTAAAGTTGTGAGCAGGGTACTGAAAAATCGATGCACCACACGCACATAGGATTAGTCCAAGGAATCGTTCAAGCTAATTGTTTGGATTTGTGGTTTTACAGAGTCACACTTAATTTGCATAGAATTGAGAAAGTCTCAATTCAACTGGTGGACGAAGCCTAAAAAATGTATTGTTTGATTTGCTAACTTCCAACTGTGTTTTCTAGCTAGCTTTCATGTAACAGCTGATTTTGCTTTGCTAGATAATTAGCAAGCTACCTTACGATACTTATGATGGCTAGTAGCAAATACATTTAATTAGCAAGCTAGTTGGCTAGTTTACAGAAATGGAAGATATAACCCAGAGTCAATACTTTAAAACAAAGCACACATTTTTATATTGATGTTGTTCGGGTGTTTGTGCTTAGACAGGAAAACGATCTTCTTTAACAGCCACGAGGTGTCTAAACCCGAGTCCTGTTCCCATCTAACTGCAGTAAGCAACCATTATTTTAATAGTCTGTTGTCTAATTAGTACAACTCATGTTAGCATTATAATTAATAAATAATTTACTATTATTTTCATTAGTAGCATTAAATATTTGCTTTGTAGCTCATGCCTTTAATAATTTTATATATAACGATTATTATATTTTACAACTTTAGCACTTGATAAACGGTGAGTGATTTCCTCCTAGCTGGACGACACGATGCCTCGAGTCCCCGCCCCAAATGATGACGCGATGGTCGCCATGGTGAAGGAGCTGAGGGCGGAGCTTGGAATGGCTTTGTTTGGAGTGGACGTCATTATGAACATAGACACACACACACTCACCATCATCGACATCAACATATTCCCTGGTGAGGGCACGCACAAATCAGACCAACTCACCCTGAAATCAATAAAAGGTTTAATTATTCGCATCCACATCAGATTATTTAGTGTCTTAAGATGGATTATTTTGTAGTTTTTTTGCGGAAACGAGTGCAACAGCACCACCAGTGGTCATAATCAAAAATGGTGAGTGTTAGTAACCCTAGGTTGTTCGAACTTATAAAGAAAAAAAAGTAAGCCACAAAGTTAAGTACTTAATGTGCACGTAGGATTCTTAATCGCAGCTACTCATTTATTTCTTTTGATCAAATTAGACTAAATAGTCCTGTTTTTTGTTTCTCGCAGGCTATGAGGGCGTTCCAAAGTTCTTCTCCTCTCTCCTCAGTCACATCGAATATCTGCTGGACACGTCACATGATACCAAACATCGAACATCTCAAACTACCACTAATCCATGATGACTATCTGTTAGCTAGTGTAATATCATGCTAACTGGAAATGCTAGTTCGTTGTTCATACTGTAATGAATAGGTTTATATGGAAAATGTTCGTATAGTTTATTCTGCGAACTGAACACAAACTACAGCTAGAGTTTCATACGAAAAATAAAATAAAGTATGTTTACATGTAAACTTATTTGTATAAAATTTGAGGATGAATCCACTTGGAGTGAAAAAAGAGCAAAAATTTCTACACACCAGTGATGACAAACAGATAAAGATGATTCAGTGTTTCAGGTAAAAACCAAGCCCGCTTTATTGAGTGGGATGGTCAGGGATTTTTTTTTCATTTCAAGGTCATTTGTGTAGTACAAGTGTACCACAATACATATACTCATACACTTCAATGTCCTCTTCATGATCGCCATGTTTAATCCTACACAAGGTTTTAAAGAGAAATTTACAGTTCGATGTCTGTATGTAATGAGGACTCAGGACATTAGGCAAGGACATTTCAGGACATTTCTCCTCCCTGCCAGCAGAGGTCGCACTCACCAGAATACTAACACAACCTCTTTCATTCACCTCCAGGTTACACCCTGGTTTTAAAGCGTGTAAACAGTTAAGTTCATTGAACCATTGCGAAGTCTTGCCCTTCAAACAAGACTGATGTTAAAGTCCTTTTTACTCATTGTTTTTGTTTAGCTGCATAATACCAAAGTGTAAATATAGGCTGAGCCTAAACCACTATTTATGCTTGTTGTCATGGTTACACTGGTATAATTAAGGAATAATACACAACAGCACAACAGGGTGGTGTGATGAAAATATATAGAATATAGAAAATCATACAGAAAATTAACCCAGACTTTCTGACCAATCAGATTGTGATAGCACAGATGATACAAAGGAAGAGTCTGAAACACTGCTGTCTCCACGTGTTCATTGTGTTTTTTTATTTATTTGAGAGTTTAGTCATATTACACACCAAATTCATCTTCTTACAATGAACAAATCAACATGGCTGCCCTCTCAAATGACCACTGATATGTTACACTTATACTTATTGCCTTCTTTCTTCAGATCTGCATGTCGATGCAAAAACCTATCGTATCATTTTTGAATTAAAAAAGCAACACAAGTGCTAATGTTAGCCATTATTTGTAAAATCACAAACTGGTCTTGTCTTAATCTGAGTCAGAGATTCAAAGTGCGCAAGTACAGATGCCGAGAATTGGGACGCGACCAATTCTGACGTCACAGTTTCGTTTTTGTTTTTTCCTTCACATAAATTACTGATAAATAGAAGAAGATTATTAACAGAATACCATCGATCAAGCTCATTTTTTAAAATGACCATTATACTCAATAAAATACAAATAACACACATTCAGCTCTAAGTTGGATTTCTTTACATGTGCAATATATAGTCTGTATATTAGCATTGTATATTAAATATGATATTACTTCACTTTTTTATTACTTGTTAATACTCATTTAAACCATTGTAAAGTGTCTGTGGTTTGTACGTTACATATATACATAAACATTTTCATTTTAAACGACGCTTATTGCAGGCTAAGACATTAACCGTATTAGCAACCATAACGGAAAAAAAAGTGCATTGCTTTTAAAATCGTTTAAATAGTTTGTGTACCCTGACTGACACCACTGTACAAAAAAAAAGCAAGAGGTTCATCAGAGGATGATAGATTGATCTTAACACTGAGATAAAGCTCACAATGTTACCAAGAGTATTTATGTGTGTGTGAGCTATAATGGCTTGGGAGCCCCATCGTCCTTGGCTTGTTTAATACTGAGAGAACTGCAGAGATGCTTTTATCAGGGAATGTGGGGTAGCAAAACACACACACACACACACATACACTTTCCTGCCAGTGTTCTGCATATTATATACAGCTCTGTTTTGTTTGTTTGATGATTAATGCTATGATAATGCTAATGTTCTGATAAGACCACTATGGGATTTTTAGTGTTATGTTCCCAATAGTTTACATGAACACACACACACAATCACACACACACACACACAGAGCCATGTTCCCTGCAAAAAGCCTCACACACAGCTCTCGCTTAACAGTCTGAAAGCGTTCTAACAGTGTAAGAGCCAAATACACAATACACTACGCACATTAAATAAGAGATCAATTCACAAACCACACCACATTATACACGACTCGAGTCCTATCAATTACTGATAACTAGACTTATCAAAAGAAAATATACAGTTTTTCTCTTTATGCAAAAATGTGCTCGATCAGCTACGATTTGCAAAGTATTAGCATCTGAATCAATGAATCACTGAGTCAATCACTTTAGGCCACACCTCCTCTTCTGATGTTTGTGTGACACTAAACTATGTGTTGAAGGAGAAACTAATCTGGGGAGTGTTTTTAGCTCTGCGACGTCCTTTTGTCAGTGTTTTTATACATAACAGTGAGTCATTCAAGCCAGAGTCAGAAAGCCTGTTTGATTCACTGAACAACTCCACAAAGCCCATTCATTCATTCATTCATTCAGTACACCATGCTAAACTGGTGGCTATAAACTTCCACTACTTGTTAGCTACATTAGCCTTGCAAATGTCACACACCGAACATGTCTTGGCTGATCTACTTATTTTGATTCATTGATTCATTTGACTCAGATTGATTCATTTTGGCTTGTGTTAATTAGTACCTAATCACTGGATTGATTCATAACGATTATTGTAAATGTGTTGTTTATAGAATTATAAATATAGAATTATGTGTGTGTATGTGTACACACACACGCACACACACACACACACACACACACACACACACACACACTACACATCACTAAGACTTAACACTGCAACTATTACAGACAGAAATTGTGTATTACTGTGTGTTTGTGTGTGTTATAAAGAGCAACTGTTATGGCTTGTATCTTGTGTGTGTGTGTGTGTGTGTGTGTGTGTGTGTGTGTGCGTTTAACCCCGGTGCAGTTTCCTCAGCTCGGCAGCCACTCTCCTCAACTGGGCTTCGATCTCCAGCAGCTCCTGGCATAAACACACACACAAACACACACACACACAATGTCAACTTGTTTCACAGATGTCTCACACCATTAAATGTTAAAAAGTATGGCGTACCATCCTTTAATAAACGTTATTGGAAAAACGATCAACTTCTCTTCATCACACAACCATCATTGATTATTTTCCAATAACAAATATTGCTTGCATATAGCACCTACATGGATATTTTAAAATTAATTTTTAAAACCTCTGATTCGTCTTGTTCCTCCTCCTCCTCTTCATCTCCATCTTCCTCCTCCTCCTCCTCGTCATCGTTGTATCTCTCCTTCTCGAACTGCCGCGTCCTCTCGTCACTCGCTTTCTCCATCTCCCTCTTCTGCTGTGGCTCTTTTGTCTCAGGGGTTGTGTGTTCCTCCTTTCCCTTCTCTCCCTCCGTCGGCCCTTCCTGCTCCTCCTTCGCTCTCTCCATCTTCTGCAGCAGCTCCTGCAGCTCCTCCTCCTTCTCCTGCCTCTCCCTCATCTTCGTCTCGTCACTCGTCAGCACCTGGAGCTCATGCTCCACCTTCTCCTTCTCTGCTGTCAGCTCCGCCTCATTCTTCTTCCTCTCCTTCTCCTCCTCTTCCCCATCATTCTCTGACTTTTCCTCCTTCTTTCTCAGCTCCTCCAGCTCTGCGTCGTCTTTTCTCCCCGCTTCTTTCTTCCGGATCTCTTCAGCCAGCAGTTCCTCCAGCTCTCGGGCGCTCTCCTCCTCCTCTTCTTCTTCACCCCCCTGTTTCCTGTCTTCTATCTGTTCTTCATCCCTCCGTCTAGCCTGTCTCCTGTCGTCCTGGTCATCCATGTCGTTCAGGTCATACTCCTCCGTCTCACGAGTGTATTCACTCTCTCTTTCAAGCTCTGAAAAAAAAGACAAGGGTTAGGCTGTGTCAAGGATTACTTATTTGCCAAAGCACATGTCACCTGTCAGTGTCTGTGAAGGAGGCGTGGCCTTCGTGTCAGCCATTCACACTAAAGGGGGCTTACCCGTGTCTGTCAGTCTTAGTGAAGGAGGCGTGGCCTCGCTGCCTGTCAGTGTCAGTGAAGGAGGCGTGGCCTCTCTGCCTGTCAGTGTCAGTGAAGGGGGCGTGGCCTCGCTGCCTGTCTCAGTGAAGGAGGCGTGGCCTCGCTGCCTGTCTCAGTGAAGGAGGTGTGGCCTCGCTGCCTGTCAGTGTTAGTGAAGGAGGCGTGGCCTCGCTGCCTGTCAGTGTTAGTGAAGGAGGCGTGGCCTCACTGCCTGTCAGTGTCAGTGAAGGAGGCGTGGCCTCTCTGCCTGTCTCAGTGAAGGAGGCGTGGCCTCTCTGCCTGTCTCAGTGAAGGAGGCGTGGCCTCATTGCCTGTCTCAGTGAAGGAGGCGTGGCTTCTCTGCCTGTCAGTGTCAGTGAAGGAGGCGTGGCCTCATTGCCTGTCTCAGTGAAGGAGGCGTGGCCTCATTGCCTGTCTCAGTGAAGGAGGCGTGGCTTCTCTGCCTGTCAGTGTCAGTGAAGGAGGCGTGGCCTCATTGCCTGTCTCAGTGAAGGAGGCGTGGCCTCATTGCCTGTCTCAGTGAAGGAGGCGTGGCCTAGCTGCCTGTCTCAGTGAAGAAGGTGTGGCTTCTCTGCCTGTCTCAGTGAAGGAGGTGTGGCTTCTCTGCCTGTCTCAGTGAAGGAGGCGTGGCCTCGCTGCCTGTCTCAGTGAAGGAGGCGTGGCCTCTCTGCCTGTCAGTACCAGTGAAAGTGGATTCTCACCCCTTGGCTGCTTTAAATGTCTTATATGTCAGATTATCTTTGAAGCAAGGCAAACAAAGCCTAACAATGCTGGCTAAGTGTGTGTGTCTGTGTCTGTGTCTGTGTGTGTGTTTGTACACTGACCATGTTCAACCAGCTCCTGTAGCTCTCTCAGCAGTCCCTGATGCCGCTCTTCAGCTGTCAAAATGTCATCTGAAAAAAGCAGACACACACACACATACACAGACACACACACACACACACAAACACACACATTACTTAATCATAACCAATTTGAAAAAATGATTCTAACTTATCTAATGTAGACAACATTGTAGTAAGGAAAGAAAGAAATTGATATTTAAAAGTGTGTATTTTGGTAGGCGGGGTCAGAAGCTCACCTGTCACCTGTCCATCACAGCCTGCGGGGGGCCAGTGTCCATCTGTTCTCATACTCGCATCCTCCAGACAACTGCTTCCCTAAAAACACACACCTGTTAACATATTATTAAATCCAGCTTATAAGGTAAAGTATAAGGTAATCATTGCAAATCAACGGCAGCTACAGGAAAGAACGTCGGCTATGTGAATATTTATGTATGAACATGGCTCTGACCTTCACATCCAACACGGGCAGACATCCGACTGAAAAACAAAAGAGGAAAAAAACGAAAATTAATACCAATAACACCACAGCACTTTTAAATTCTCAAAACGTTTTGTTTAATAAATGTTGATTAACTTTATGTAATGTAATTTCTTTAGTAATAGGGGCGTGTATGGCAGACACTAAACACGTAATACTAGAAACATGTTATTTCACAAAGAAAAACGTATAATCTTTGATATGGTGAGGTTTTCTGTGAGGAAACGTTTAACATTTATTGGAAGGAGTCTCCAGTCATCAGCTAAGAACGACTATTTATAGCTGCTATAACGTAACTGAGAACAGGAACTAACTTGTTTCATGGATGTTGAACAGCATTAAATGTAACTATAAACAAATAAAAAGTGTGATGTGTCTTTCTTTAATAAATAATTTTTAAAAAATGTCATTTTTTGCAAATCGCTGTGGTGTAAGAGGAATAAAACACTTCAGGACATGCTGTTGTAGGAAAATAATCAACTTCAGGGCTGCAAGAGTGACTCCACTTCATCATATGACTTTTTTTCTTTGTATTTTACATTAACGCCTCTTTTAAAAATTAAAAACGTAGAACAATTCTAACATTTCACAACTAAACATTTTAAATGTAGTTGTGTAGTGATAGACTATTAGAACCGACTAAATCGTTCACAGCAAAAATTACGTCATTGGGAAAGCTGACTCTGACTGAATGAGCTGTGAATTATCCAATCATATCGCGATTTATACCTCGCGCGCCGTACATGGTCCAATCACAGCTCTCCTTTCCGCCCCAGCAACCGTTACCTAGGCTACAAGGCGACAGTTGTAAAAAGCCCTAATTTGACAAATTAACTAAAGTCAAACGTAAATTTAAATGTTGTATTGTAGTAAATAAAAAACTAATATATATTTTAATATTTATAAGCTGTCAAAAAGTTAGGAAAGTTTTTCGCCCTCAAGCTTACACGTCGTAAAATCTTCAGCGCGATAAATTTAGGCTGAATCCCAAATGTGTCTCTACTTCCTACATAGGTGCACTATAATAAATATTCTGTGAAACAACCTTCTAGGCTTCTACAACCTATCTAGTGCACTAGATGACCACTAGTTACTCATTTGGGATTCAGCCTTAAACTGCAGACTCCTTTTTTGGACAGTTTGACAAATTAAATGATATATAACCTTTCACCTTCGTCAAAAAAAGTTAATAATAATAAATAAATATAAATAATAAATAAATAAAATTAATAATAATAATAATAATAAAAATGAACGAACTAACAAACAACAATTCATTAAAACACTTTCCTCGATAGAAAAAAAATCTCTCTCTCTCTCTCGCTCTTTTTTTCTTTCTTTCTTTTTTTTTTTTTTTTTTTTTAAATTATTCAGAAATGCGACCTAAAACAAACCGGTAGTCACGTGCACTGACACCTGCCACTGGCGCGAGACCGATCATTCTCGTGCGAGGGAGATTAGCATAACGGTCGAATTCCAAACGCCTCCCTATTGGTCGTCGAGTGCCCTAGCTAGGGTGTCACGCGCCATAGTTTCATGCTTGCGTGTGAAGGGAACAGGAAGAGATTTGGGATTCGACCGCAGTCTTTCTACCGTTAACGGCTACTTTACCTGAGATTTTAGGTCAGGTTAGAGTATGTCTGGAAAAATATAAACTAACGGTTACTTATGACTTATGTAATGCGTAGATAGTTTAAGTAAACAATTTATAAACAGTTTTATATAACGTATTTAGCCTTTTTGTCTGTCCTCAATCTAATAATTTCTTGAAAGTACAAAATGTCTCCTTACACCCTACATAGGAGCCCTTTATAGGGCGCGCAGTAATGACGCAGGAGTTTAAGCTAGTGTACTGTGTGGCCAGAAAGGGAGGCATTTGGGATGAAGCCGAGTGCTATAAAAACAAACCGAATAAAATAAAATAAACAAATAAACAAATCAAATTTGATTCTTGCTAGGAGGTTCGTCGTGTCTTAACAGATAGGTGTTCGTTTTTTATGGAAAAAAATATTTATATGTACATATATATATATATATATATATATAATATTTGAATAAATTAAAGCTATTTAATCAGAGCGAGCGTGCACGCGACTGCGACAAACTGCGACTCCTCTGGGGGTAAAAAAGGCGAAAGTGAAGTCTTACCTCCTGTGAAAATGCACAATAACGCAGGGAAAAGCAGGAGCATGATGGATTAACCTTGGACTTCAGAGACGTGGTTTAATTCAGACTCGTCCTTAAACCGGATTCAGCGCAGGAATTTGAGCCGAACACCGTGTCCGTGGAGCCTGAACGCCGGGTTGCCAGATTGGAGTGACCTGATTTACAAAATCCCGCATCAAATCGACTATTACAGCTCCTTACAATCAATCAATCAATCAATCAATAAAAATGACTTTTTTACAAAGTGTCAAAATAAATAAATTATGTGGAAAAAAGTAAAAAAAAAAACTCTTTTGGTTGCTATAGGAACAACAGTCTTCATTTCTAAAGCTGAATGCGAACTATACAATTTATTCATAAATTTTATGTTTTTATTACGTTTACAGCGTTTAGCAGACGCCCTGAACCACTTATAAAAGTGCTTTGGAGTTTCTATCAAAAACACGTCCTCATGCTAGTTCAGGGACTAAGAGTACCTTCGAGAACATTTTGTGAAAACCAGTCATTTTATTTTATCAGCATTAATTAAATAATATAAATGGCACAGCTAGAAGTGACTCAAAATACCTACTGCTGTTTTTCAGCCTTTACTCTGACTGTTCATTTTGTGCTCCTAGCTGTCCGTGCACATGCCCTTTTATGGGGTTTTGTGGGCGTGTCTGCACACAAATGAGCTGCATCAGGAACGCACTTTACACTTTACTGGTGATCAACACACGCACACGAGTACAAAGAAATCATTTTTCTGAAAATTTTGTAAATCTGGGAGAAAATATTTTGGTTCACTTGGACAAACATTTAAACACAACTTTACTAAAAGACTGATAAAATGAGACCGAATACTTCTATATAGTAAAATAATTAGTAATTTTATTTATGTATGATAATTCCTCATTCGTCCATCCAGGTCCCCATTTTAAAAAAGTGGACCAAATTACTATAAACACATATTATTCATGCATATCAGACATAAAAGTCGCAGGGATGCTAAATCTCACAGTTTAGCATCTAAACTAAACATTGATGTTAATGTTAAGTATTAATGTAGCTTATAGCTAAGTGGAGCCCAAAGCCATATTTCTCATCATGATTAAATTTGTTCCAACTGCAAGGAACTAGTATCAACCTGGCAACCCTGTGTGGGGGGCGTGGCGTGTAAAGGTGGAGGCGGAGCTGTCCAAGGAGATGTGGTGCTGAAATACACACTTGCTGAAGCCACAGTGAGACTGTGTGTGTGTGTGTGTGTGTATATATATATATATATAGAGAGAGAGAGAGAGAGCTTACACAACAAGGACACTGTGTCATTGACTTTCACTCTATGTATTATTTCCATATTCTTTTAAAAAGTAGCAATATTTAAAGTGATCTATTTGACATTACTGTGTAAAATGTAAACACCTGTCTACATTGTTGTCATTGTAAGGTATATCCTTAATATTATAAATTCACCGCCATTTATTTAGCAGAATCTTCTACCCAAAGATATACATATATGATGATGTAACATCCTTCCCAAACACATCCATCCTTTTTGTGTGCCAGCAGAAATGCAATACAAGTAGCTGAGTATTGCAGAATTCTCAATACAAAGCAAGATATTAAAGTTTTATTAATAATCGAAATTGGTAGAAATGAATTTTTAAAGTATTATAGGACTTAAAGCTTAAGTGTGGAGCTGCAACTTTACACCAGACACAATGTAGGCAGCATTGCAGTGCAGCATTTATCTCTTACGAGGAAAGCGCTATCTGCCCTCTTCTGCATACATGAGCTCACAGACGCCCACGATTGGGTAGTGTCGCTGTGATTGACAGGGGAAAGAATAACTGTACTTTATATTATTTCTAGTTAGACGTCACGCCCTCGACGGTGTACTTAGCATAACACGAGCCTTCGTATACATCTCCAGAGCGTCGTGTTACAATCTCTGAAACGCCAAAAAGCACCAAACTGTACTTTTTTATCTCATTACTGCAGTTGTACCATCAAGCGTACACCTTCTTGTACCTTTAGTATGCATCTTTTACTTAGAAAGGCGAGTGCTTTTTAGAATAAGATAGTTAGATGTACTTTATTGATCTTCCAGAAGAAATCTGGGTAATGAAAGGTACCTAAGGTTCAGTTATGTACCTTCAATGACTTTTAAAGGTGTGTGAGAAAGCCACAGCGCTGTGTGTGTTGTTAGACGTGGACCGTTGGACCGCTCCATTACTTTCTCAGCCAGTGAAGTCGAGTCGGTGTCGCTGTAGCTTTAGGAACAGAATTTGCCCAAATGGTGCCAACGATCCTTACAAAATGGAGGACGAAGTACTTTATTAACGTGCGCAGAAGCCATGAAAGATGTTATATTTTAAAACATTTGTTTGACTGATGCATTGATTCAAATCATATTATTACTCATTTATACCACAGCGCTGTTAAATTCCGGATTCTGATTGATCAAACGTTGATTAATTTCCTGTAACAGCAGCTGACAGTTCAAGTTTATATTAATGCACTTGTTCTATAATAACTTAGCGACTTGTACGGTGGACGCTCCTCATAAACGGATTAAAAAAACATGTTTAATCGTTGATACGGTGAAGTTTTCTCAGAGTGGACATTTAACATTTACGGAAGGAGTCTCCAGTATCAGAGGGAAAGCTGTAACTAAGTTTTTCGACATCTTCAGGACAGAAGAGTTTATGCTTCGTGGTTTCTTGGTGATAAGCTGTTTTTTTTTTTTTGCCTTATTAACTTCAAGCGAGAGAAAAAAAATTGACACCAGGAACTAATATGCTTCGTGGACATTCCACAACACATAAATGTAACTATAAATGGATAAAAAGTATGACTGGTCAGTCTTTAATAAATAAAAATGATAAATGTTGCCAAATTATTGTGGGATAAGATGAACATTTTGGGATATATCGTTTAAGAGGGTGGTGATATTAGCTCTGCTTCATCGCTGCACCCATGTCGTTGATTATTTTTCTGTAACAGCATGACACGTGCCAAGTGTTTTATTCCTCATTATCCGGACCTGTGAGGCATGCGAGAGATCGTCTAGCTAACTCGCTCATTCAAGCTGATCTGACTGTACACTCCGTCAACGCTAAGTGTCTTCCTGATGAATGAGTCCCGCTCGAATGTGTCGTAAATACACACATCCCAATCACTCATGAAAGGTGATGTAGTGAGGGTGCTGGAAACGGTGCGTCCAAAATTAACAAGGACAAAAAAAAAAAAGTGAAACACAGATTTCAGAAACATAGATTTCATGGAAGTTTTACTAGAAAAAAAAAACAGATCAGGCTCTGCAGGAAATAAAGAGCAAATCGGAGACCTGTACACACTACTCTCAGAGTTTTCTTTCTTTCTTTTTTTTTTTTTTTTTTTTTAAATGGCCTTTAAGACTTTTACAGTTCATCACGCTAGCGGGCTGTACCATTGGAGGTTATTATATGAGACCCGGAACAAACAAAAAAACAAATTTATTATATATATATATTTATATATAAGCACCTTTTTGTGTTGTGAGTCATAAAATCTCTTGACTGTAAGGGAGGGAGGATGAAGATGAGGAGGGAAGAAAAAAATAATACAAACCAGGGCTGGGTTGAGAGAGTGAGGGAGTGAGGGAGAGGGAGAGAGAGAGAGGGGGGGGGTGAGTGAAAGGGTATATTGGCTTGAGAAAGGGGGAAGAAAAAAAAAAAAGAAAAAAAAAAAAAGAAAAGGAACATATGAGTCCAGCTCCGCCTTTTATATATATATATATAAAAAAAAAAAAACCTCCACCACCGACTGCTTCATAAAGATCAGTTTTAAGTGTCTCTCTGCTTTGTAAACACATCAATGCAAGAAATAAAGACTTCCAAACTTTCTTAAGATTTAGCGAGTCATGTGAGCCAAACTCTGGCGTAGCATCTGTAGTGATCGGTTGATTTTTTTTTTCTTTTTCCAAAAACGCAAGTGCCAGCAAGTTATAAATATGGTGTCCTATATAAAGGTATGAAGAGGACAGATTCGTCCAAAACTGAAACGTGTCTGCAATTGTGTAAAAGCTGCACGACTCCTTATTCCTTACATTTATTTGAAGTGCGTAACGCGAATTAAGACAGATATAGATATATCTATAGTGAATACTCTCCACTATGCGTTAAGTCATGAATGTAAACCCCTACAGTGGTGCACTTTGTAGTGAACAAGCTGACCGAATTTTCAGATCACGCCAATTTATCCGATAAAAACACGTCCCGATGGCGCGGTGATTTCGCCCAGAGACAGGCAGCAAGGGCGGAGCTTAAGTCGTCTCCGATCGGCCAATCACTGAGCTTGATCACTGAGCTAGCCTTTTGTTTTGTTCTTGGGCCGTCATGTACTAAATAGTTCTCACAATGTTCTACACGCTGACTATCGTGCGCGCTCTTCCTGGAAATTTCAGACGTCCAAATATGGAATGTCAAAAGTTTGTGACTCGTCGTGCGTCGGGACCGAAACCGCATCGCTGAAATTGTTCTCCCTCCCCCAGAGATTCGTCATCACACAACAGTAATTACTGGTACAAAAAAAAAAAAAAAAAAAAAAGCCAACAACAAACCATCGATGATGCAAAGAGTTTGTGTTGCTCTTAATAATTAAAAAAAAATAATAATTCTGCCAACGGAATTCACAAAGTGCCCAGAAGCTTCTCATGCAGCGTGTCAGTACAAAGTGTGTGTGTGTGTGTGTGTTTGGTGAACACGATCTCCATCTACATTTCTTTGAACCAGTCTCTGATGTCATCATTGTGCACCGTTGACTCTTCCCACAGATATTATCCATCAGTAAGTAGGCTGTTGTGTTGTTCTCATCTCACACCATAAACAAAGCAAAATATTAATAAATATTGAAACATTGACCATATTTACATGAAATCAACCAAGCGGTCTGGTTTAGTATTTTGTTAGTACTTCGCATTCATAGCTACAGCTCAACATTTTGCAACCAATCAAGCAACTGTTTAATTTTTATGGGTCTTCTTTTTTTGCGTTTTAAAGGTTGACAACAGCTAAACACTAGCGACGAACGTTCAAATGTAGAGCCTGGAAGTCACACCGGTTCATCAGCAGGAGTCAAAGGCGCACGATGATGACATCACAAGGCAGGGATCGGTTAAAAGGAAGGAAATGTTGATCCATGTTCACCGTGAACATTAAGGCCGCGTTCACAAGGACTGTTTGGACTTCATCTTCCTCGTGAATGAAGCCTTACTGAGATCATCTCCCATTGGCTGACGCGCGAACGTGTCGGCGTACGTTCCGTTTTTTTTTATTTATTTAACGAACAACGCGGCGCAATTTTTGGTGCTGTCTGTTCAGCATTGTTCTTATTTAAATGAATAGCATGTTTTTTTTTTGTTTTGTTTTGTTTTTTTCTGAGTGACAATAAGAAGTCCTTGTGAATGCAGCTTAAACATGCAGGTGGTTCAGAAACCATGTGTGTGTGTGTGTCTTTGTGTTTGTGTGTATGTGTGTGTTTACAACTCCTGGATGAGCAACAGAACAGGCCATGAGCCCTTAAAATCAGCACCAAATCATTCGTTCTCCTCTTAAACCCTCAGAGCCGAGCTCACGCCCTCGTGCCCTTTCACCTTTCACTCGATTTACGCACAACGTTCACCCCGGCGATGTTTCTCTTCTCTTCCTTTCCTCTGGGATGCGAGTAGGACGCTGACTTTGCAGTCCACACACACGCCGCCACCTCTCATATAATAGTCATCTGTATTCCATTTTATAATAAACTTAGTATAATAAAGTAGAAAAATATCAAGAGCACATGTACATGGTTCGTTTTCTTGCTGTTTCTTTTGTAGTGAATTGTTTGGTGTTTTTTTTTTTTTTCCTTTTTTTTTTAGCGTGGATTGAGCGTTCCGGGCCACACATGCGTGAAGAGAAGGGTGAGATCGCAAAATTTCCTTTTTTTTTTTTCTCCCGTTGCTTTTATTTTCATATTGTTGACGTTCTGTCCATTCCATCTGCACACACACAGAGAGAGAGAGAGAGAGAGAGAGAGAGAGAGAGAGAGAGTTAATATGTTGCCATGAACACTAAAACAGTGTTTTTCAGCTGGATTTACAGGACTACCTGGGGGCTATACATAAAATTGTGTTTAAATGTGTCACTTGTATTGGAAATAAAGAGAATTTTTTTTTCATCAAATTATAGACTTGTATATAATAGACAAATTATATAGATTATATAACATTTATTTCAGAAACCTAGTGCTGTGTTCGCGCACGTTAGCTAATTCGCCGTCAAACCCTAAGCATAATAAAGTAACTGAACCAACTAGTTACAAACACGTGACAGTAGAACCGACTTGAAAATGATTCATCTCTTCTTTACGGTTTTCGAGAATATGAAGGGATGTTGCCATAGTAACATGACATACTCCTCAGATGGGGCAAGGGTGCATGCAAATTGGGGGGCAGAGCATTTTGGGTATTTCATAGAGACATCATTTGGACACCACCAACAGCAGTGCATTATGGGATTAAAACAAGCACTGGAACTTCACTATGATTTCAGCCAACACTACAAAATGGCTGATCCTGAAAATAGTGCACTATAAAGACAAAAGAGCACAGCTTTCATTTTACTGTAGCTACACGTGGTCAAAAATTCATCACTGAACTATTTTTTGCTAGATAGCTGTGTGTGATGGATAATACAACACACTTAAACTGGAGAGTGTGAGGTTTTTTTGTTGTAATTAGTTTATTCATACACGCTAATAACGCTGGCTATAAACAGCAAATGGACAAATCCAGGATACACGATTAAGTCATGCTCTGGCTGGTTATATGTGTGTGTATACATGCGTATACAGGGTTAGGCATCCAGTGTCTGATTGGACAGTAGTGTGTAAAGCTGTGCTGTGATTGGCCGTACCTCCTAAGGCGTGTTCAGTCATACTGAGGCACAGTGACTCCAGCGTGGGGTTGATCTCCAGGTCAGTCCCTGGAACAGAGCATTCTGGGAAGGAAAAAAAAAAAAAAAGGAGCAAAGGAGTCAAGTGTGAGAGAAAGAGAGTGTGTGTGTGTGTGTGTGTGCGCACATTTACACCCAAGCTGTAAGGAGAAACATACAGGGAGAGTGTGTGTGTGTGTACCTGGTTGCTGGAACAGGAGCATGGTTTGTGGAGATGTGTGTACAGGGAGGGAGTGTGTTCTCTGTACGGAGCTCCGGCTCTGACTCGGCATGCTGTTACTCCCTCCAGGATTCCCAAACCACAGGTTCTAAAACACACACCACATCGTCACATCGATACCGTCCGGCCCAGTATCTCAATCATCGCTCTCTCTCTTGTACACTAACATGGAAACACACACACACACTCACACACACACTGACCTGTCTGCCCTGTGTGCTGAGGGCCGGCTGGTTGGCGAGTGTGTGTCGTGGAGAGTGTGTGATGATGCTCATGCGGCTGGGAAGCGGAGCTCCACGAGGGGGCAGGGGGAACTGTCTCTGTCCTCGCCGAGACACGCCTCCACCCACAGAGCCTGCTGTGGGCAAAGAGTTCGAACCATACGCCCACCTACACACACACACACACACACACACACACACACACACACACACACACACACACACACACACACACACACAAAGACGGTCTGCTTTCAGATTCTCCAAAGTGACTCAGAAGTGAAGCAGAACCCAAAACTCAAGGAAACACTATAAACATCACTAATTCTCCCGAGTTGTTTTTGAATAAGAGCATCTGCCAAATGTTATTGCACTGAGACAGAACGTGTGCACTAAGATAAGAAGAGAAGGAGCGAGTGAATGAGACAGACCCTTTCTGTCGGTACACGGGCATGTCCAGCATGGCTTTCCGTGGGAAAAGGCGGAGCAGCTTCAGCACCTGCTGCTTCCAAGACGCCAAGCGCTTCTTCTGCGTCTCTGTGAACGCCTAAAGACCACACACACACACACACACACACACACACACACACACACACACACACGAGGAGAATTATGAGGGTGTGTCTAAAGCACAGTGTTGCATACTTGGACTTCCTCCACCTGAATGCAGTACAGTGATATTTATTTATAGAAGCGGTCACAATATTAATAACAAATAAAGTGGTTAACTCCAAAATGTATTAAACATATTTTGAAAAAAAAAAAAAAAAAAAACCCTCATTATTCAGTTTTAAAAAAGAAAAAACACTTACATAATTTATAATAGAATTTAAATAGCATTTATTATACTCAAATAAATTTAAATAAATAAATAAATAAATTATTTTAAGGAAATATTCTCAGCTAATTTTAAACACCAGCTGTACATCAGTACACTAACAAAAGAAACAATTAATTTATTTAATTATTATTTTTAACCAAAAATATAATTTGTTTGAATCCTTAACTCAAAAACAAGACAAAAGTCTCTAATTATTTTTTTTTTTTTAAATAAATTTAGCCTTCATTTATCTAATTCATAAAATGTAATATAAATAAGTATATAAATGACTTCGCAGAATAAAAAAATATTTATCTATACTCACACACACACACACACACACACACACACACAAGATAAAGATCAAACTACATTTCAGTCTAATACCTTACATTAAAAAAATTATCATCATTTTCTTTTTCAAAAATCCTCAAATCATCTTCAAAACATAAATAAAATCACTCTGTGCAATACAATATTACAAAACTTTGGTTAATTACAAAAAGATCTTGCTTCTATTTAAATTAGGGGCAAATTACACAAATCATTTTCTTCAAATTTCCTTCTGTAACGTGATGCATTTAAAAGTGAAACAGGCTCAGTGTTTCATCGCTTGATGATCGCTAGAAGGAGCAGGAAGTGTCAAATTATATTAGAAAAAGTTCTAGTTATGTAGTTTAAGTCTGAACATCAAAAACACTTTCCAAATTTCGGTAAACGTTTTTCCGCGGAGACTCACCTCGTGTGTTGAACACTTCTCGATGAGCTGCAGGTAGCAGCTGATGTTCTCCTCATCCGGCCGTGACACCAGCAGCTGCGTACACACTGAAACACACACACACACACACACACACACACACACACACACACACACACACACACACACACCCCAGAACGTTCAGCACTGCTGTGCATATTTTTTTTCTCCCCAAACTACAAGCTACTCTGAGGCGTCGTCACCTTTCCCCATCACCCGCGTAAACTGCCCAGGAATGTCTCCTTCCGAGATGGGCGTGGACGAAGTCTCCCCGTCACAGGGTGGAGGATTGTGGCTCTGAAAGCCCTCTACAGCCGCGTCTTTCTCTTCCACAGGATTGGCTGCCTTGTCGGTGGGTGTGGCTCCAGGCTCCACCTCTCTCTGGGCAGAAGTGGGCGGGGTGTAGGCTTTGATGGGCGTGATGATGATCTGCTGAAGTTCCTGCAGGGCGTTCCGGACGTTCCCGCCTTCAAGGATATCCTGTGGAAGATTGCGATATTAAAGATCGCTGAATCGTATACAAAGAAAAACTTGATTAACGTGCAGGACATTTTTGCGAGGCTCACCTTTTCGAGAGACTTGAGGACGCTCTGTCGCTCTCTCAGCTTCTGAATGCTCAGCGCTATCTTGTGCCGAGCTCCTTTGGTCACATTCTGTAAAATTAAAGGGAAAAAACCCACAGAGCAAACAGAACTGTTTAAACAGTACTCCACCTGAAACACGCACCACGATTGATCAAGAAAAACACATTCAAGACAACGTCTTCTTCACCAAGACCAAGATCACGCCTACTAAATTAAAAAGGGCAGGTCATACTTTCTTCACTGAAAGAGTTGTTCTCAAAGAACAGTAGAAGACGAATAAAACACTGACCTGTGACTCCAGATGCTGCTCGGTAAGGACCATCATCTCCTCATAACTCATCTGGGAGAAAAGGGACGCATACTTGTGCAGACGGAGACTCTTTAGCCACGTTGGCACATCTAGGACACACACATATAACACATCAGCTTGTGAAAGTTAGATTTGAGTAAAACAAACTGCGGCACTAAAATTTAATTTACAGGACAAAAGCTTCACCTTTCATGCCGCTGCCGTCCTCCTGGAACGTGTTCCGTGTGTTGGTTTGATCCTCTGTTTGTTCGCTGCCTGACGAAGCTACACTGCCCTGTGGAGACAGTGGTGCATGCTCCGCCCCCGTGGCACCCTGGCGCCCACCCACTTCGTCCTGGCCGAGCCAATCCGAGCTGCAGCCCGGCTGGTTGGCAGGAACAAGAGACATCGTGCGTGTCACTGAGCTTGTTTGTACCTGACCAGAAAGGCCTAAAAGATAAAAACAACAACTAATTACCACACTTAACATGGAACGGTAACATCTATTCATAAAGCTCCGCTAATTATACGCTTTCCAAACTACCGATCCGCAGTGTACTTACACGCTTACCAAACTACCGTTCCGCAGTGTAATTATACGCTTTCCAAACTACCGATCCGCAGTGTACTTACACGCTTACCAAACTACCGATCCGCAGTGTACTTACACGCTTCCCAAACTACCGATCTGCACCGTGATTATTCAGGTGCGTCCTTAGAGAGATTATGTGAGAGATTATGCGCTTCCCAAACTACCGATCCGCAATGTAATTATACGTTTCCAAAACTACAATCCTCAATGTAATTATACGTTTCCCAAACTAACCATCCTTAGAGAGATTATGCGCTTCCCAAACTACTGATCCGCAATGTAATTAGACGTTTCCCAAACTACCGATCCGCAGTGTAATTATACGCTTCCTAAACTACCAATCCGCAGTGTAATTATACGCTTCCTAAACTACCAATCCGCAGTGTAATTATACGCTTCCTAAACTACCAATCCGCACTGTGATT
Organism: Pangasianodon hypophthalmus; assembly: GCF_027358585.1. Lineage (NCBI taxonomy): Eukaryota > Metazoa > Chordata > Actinopteri > Siluriformes > Pangasiidae > Pangasianodon > Pangasianodon hypophthalmus. The sequence continues at coordinate 2,823,640 of NC_069723.1, forward strand.
ATACACTTATACGCTTCCCAAACTTCTGATATTTTCCAAACATTTCCGGCCACGACACTGACCTGTGCTGTTGATGGGGGAGGGCACTCCACCCGCCCCGGGAAAGGCCATGTGCCCGTTCTGGCCGGCAGGCGAGCTACATGTGGACGGCGGTTTATCGTGCCAGGCATGTGCCACCTCCAGGGACTCGGTTGGACCTGTCCATTCGTCCGAGCCCTGTCGGGCGTGATGGTGGTGGTGGTATGGTCCAGGTGGCGGTCGAGCTGACAAGTGCTCCTCAAGGTGGTTGAGCCACAGCGCGAGGGTGGTGCGATCATCGAGCGTTGTGGCCGGGTGGATGAGGGCGTAGGAGAGCAGTTGGCGGCTCTCCTCCACAAACAGGCTGCTCTCGATGGTGTGGCTCAGCACCTGCTGGAGCAGCTTCATGTACTCGCACTTGGCCTCGCTGTTACGTGGCTGCAGCAGGGGGAGATGTGAGAGCAGCAGTGACACGGCCTTCTCTTTGGGCTCCTGCTGCCACTGGCTCACTATGGCTGGAGACAGAAAAGGTTATGAAAGGGTTTTAATAGAATCTTTACATAAATAGGTAAGGTCTGTTCCCTAAAATTATTTTTGAGCAGTTACTGAGATGGTACTACACACATCTCACTGGGACAGGTGTCAAGAACTTCCAAGAGTTTTCAGAAGATCCTGAACCCCACTGGGATTCAAAATATAAAGTTCCATTTTCTCCCCAGTTTAGTCTTGCCAATTCCCACTAGCTAACTCTTCCCTATCACAAGACAACTCCACGCTGCTCATGCCGCGTCACAGTGCAACGTAACACACTCGGAGGAAAGTGCCGTCAGGCCCTCTTTCGCATGCTCGAGCTCACAGACGCCCATGATTGGCAGGTGTTGTTTTGATTGATTGGGAAGAGAGGCCACAGTCACAGATGTCTGTGGCATCATCAGGATTCGAACTCATGAATTTTGGACAATATGGCCTTTTGAGCAACTTACTAACCCCCTTCCTCCACATTTTTAATAGACGTTTGGGAACTCGGAATGAATTCAGCACTTTGGAACGACCCAACTCCTGAACAACATACCTGCATTGTTGGCCTCAGCCTCCAGTAAGTGTATCTCAGTGCAGTCGGCCAGCCAGTGCTCCAGGCAGATGTGGAGGAATCGTGCTTGGGTCCTCGAAACCCTCTTGAGCAGCGACAACAGCGCCACCGTCTGTTCGCATTCATTCCAGCCCTTAAACCAGTCTGTCAAAATCCCCACCTGGTCCCGGAACATCATGGCGAACCCTAACGGAGTCCTCTTGAGGTGAGGGTTCAAGGAAAAGGGCTGTAACCTTTAGTGTAGGACTGGGAAAGGGGACGATCTTAAAGATGCCCCCCCAGAGGTTGGGGGTGTTACTGCAATAGTCTTACAGTCCACTCAGGAGCTGCATAAGAAAAGCTTCACATGGCTCTGGCCCAACGAAGGGCCAGTGGCGCAGGGAAGGGGCAGTGAGAGGTCGGCAGTCAGCAGTCACAGGGAAAGTGAGAGATGGAATCCTGGAATGATTCTTCACGATATTTTCTACGAGACGTTTTTAACTCCACAGTGAGAGGCAGCAAGAAGCTATGGAGAAGCAGAACATACACAAAAAACAGAGAAACAGCTAGTCAGTTGGATTATTCATATGTTTAAAGAAATAGGCCAGCATAATTCAACTTCAACATCATAGCTGTTATCAGCAGAGGATAAGGACTACAGCTACAGTCTTCCCCTTCCTGGTATCTCGAAGACTCACTCATTTCCCTTGGTCTTGGCTAAGCGGACTAGAACATCCATTTGTCCAGAGGTCTAACTAATTTTTGGGCTCCTCTCAGTTCTTCCTTGTTTCCCTTGCTCACTACTTAGCTCCTCCCTCTGAGGGAACGGTGAATGGATGCCGGAGACGAGGATATAAGCGTGCGTCCTTGCTCACCGAGGTGTCACTTTACAGAGACATGATTACATGTGTACATCACACGCTTAAACACGCATGTTTTAGCCTAAACAAGATTCTTACTCATCACCTGATTTGGCATGTTAACTGACTTTCATGAAAGAATTTTATTTGTACCCACAGTTATTGAAACAACTACATCCTTAATGATAGCAAATTCTGATCGATTTCTGAAGAAGGGAGGACCGAGGAACTGTTAGACTATTAGAGTATACTAGCATGTTTTTGGGCGTTGAGAGGAAACCAGGCTTCACGCAAACCGTAACTGGAGATCAGGGTTAAAACCTAAGAAGCTGGAGCTACTTTTTCAGTACCCGAAGAATTTGTTGAGAGTCTGATGGCACGTGGATACGACAAAACCTTCAGGACTAAACACGATTTGTTCTTTCCTCAGTACAGAACTAAATTAAGATGAGCAGCACTGCAATAACATCTCCATATTGTTCATTACGATCATCATCCTTCTTCTTCTTCTTACACACATCAGATTACTTAAAGGTAATCGGCTTCGCTGAGCAAATAGAGCACCTTAGTGCAGACTACAGCAACTCTCGATTCAGGTATTAGCAAGATGCACTCATTACCCCACAGCTGGCTATAGACTGAACAGATTACAAACTTCCTTTACTGTTAGTGTTTCATCATCATCCTCGTGCGCAAGTGCTGATGCAAGAAAATTCACTCGTTTATATTCTCTACATGGCTGCGTTCCAATCCTGATCATCTTCCTCTCTCTACTTTCCCAGAAGAACACTAGATAAGACTTACCTTAACAAACCAGCAAAAAAATAAAAAACTGTAGATCACACTGTTTACTTTATAATATAGATGTAATAAGACGTAATGTGTTAGGTATATTTAATATTTAGCTACTTATATCACAAAATGAACTTGCATGTGATCGGATGAAGCTGAACCACAGTTATATAAAACATTAACTCGTACAGCACGTGGTAAAAGTTGTGAAGCATCTAAGAGTCTTCCATTAGCTCGAATTAAACCTGCGAATCATAGCACAGCATACACACTTTCCGTGGTCTCTAGTTTCCTGGTTTTACACCAGTAATTTTTAAAACCAGCTGCTGTATGATGCTCACTAAAGCACTCGCTACTGATAAACACCTTTTCGTGTTATTTTGCACCAAATTCTGTTTTTTAAAAAAAATGGCTATTTGCCAGACATTCAGAACAGGGCCATCGAACTGGTTTTCCCGGATGCCGTGCATTGAAAAACCCAGATACACTGTAAGAAAGAACTTTAGGGGGAAAAATAAAGCACACGCGTGAACAATTGAACCATGTATTACTTACACTTCTGTTAAAAGGATACAAATGTGTTCGTTGTTTTATTTTTTACGTTTGAGTAAAGATCTCAGATACACCCTGCATCAAGTTTCCTTTCGAAAGCGGAAAACTTGCACCATGCATACTTTTAGTTATACGTTTTACATTTATGTACATATACACACACACACAAGACCTCACACACCAGAACAAGAACGCACCATTCGTTATCTGAATATATACTTTTGTGGAAAAGGCATCCTGCATTCGTTTTTACGCTTAATCCACTGTGCAATCTGCTGTTTTTATTTCTGCATAAAGACTCTGATGCTCTAATTGCAATATTTTTGCAATTTTTTTTTTTTAACAATTGTTTAAAGAAACAAAATACACTATTTTATTATTAATAACAGTAATGTCCAGTATCTTTTATTTAAATCTTTTAGGAAATTATTTTCACTATATAGAACTTTTATAACTTTTACTTTTCTGGAAAAACAACACACATGGTGCATTTTATTTTTAGAAAAAGAACTCTGATGCAAGAGGCTTTATTTATGCTTTTAAGGTTTGAAGGAGAGACTGCAGCGATCGGATACCCAGCCAAAAAAAAAAAAAAAAAGGCAAAAATGTTGGATCAGATATCAAAAGAAAAAAAACAGACTAATTCAATCTGATTCTCTAACAAATAGAAAAGTCTGGAATTGTGTTAGGAAGAGATTTTTTTTTAAAACTGGAATTAATTACATATAAAAGAGACTTGACTAATCATTTCATCACTCCAGGTTTTAGTATCGGAATAAAACGGGGATATCGTATCATCTCTACGATGAAAAGAAAAAAACTTGACACAAGTGTGTGCAGAATTTTTATTTCTGGCCCGAGGACGTGAAGGTGCGAGTCACTTATTTTAACTTCTGCAAAAATAGATCTTGTGGTATTTTCACATTAATTTTACACTTAATCCACCGAGTATACTTTTTATTTCTGTAAAACCAGGCAGCATGTATGCTTTTCTCACACACACACAAACACACACACACACACACACACACAAACATGATGCATCGTGCATCATTTACTTAACTTTTTTACATTCATTTTTAACTACTTTTTATTTTTTTAATAAAAAGAATTTCCAATGTAGTATCTTGCATTACTTTCACACTTAATCCACTGTGTAGAATTTTACTTGAGTGTGTTATTTTTATTATCTTTTCAGGAGAAGAGCTCAGATGCAGCAGAAAGAAGAAGAAGTAGAAAAAAAACAAACAAACAAACAAAAAAAAAACCCACATCCCTTTTACTTCTGAGTAAATACACTGTGCATTATCTTATTTTTTTTTTTATTTTATGTTTGTGAACAGACTCTAAATGTACTATCCATTAATTTAAAAAATTATTTTGGGGTGAAGAACCACAAATCTTTTAAAAAAAAAATAAATAAAAAAAAATTAAAAAAAAGGTACAAGTATAGTTATAAATATAGTTATTTTTCTATAAAGAAAATGCAAAAGTAGGTAGAACATGTGATAATGTCCCAGAAAACACTACGCAATGTCCTTTTCCTTGAGAATCTTTACACTATTATGTGCAAAGAATGTCTCAAGATTTTTTCCCTCAATACTTCTTTTTTTCCCCCCATGTAAAGGCCCTGTAAAGAACAATGCACCCAACACCATGCTTTACTTTTTGAGGAGAAGAAAAAAAAAAGAACTCAGGATGTTTTCCAGGTAAAAACTAATGCAGATCAATGAAACGTGATCATTTTATTGCTGCCCGAACTTAGTGCATGTCGTGTTTTTTTGTTTGTTTGTTTGTTTGTTTTTGTCTGAACAGGGATTTTGATGGACAGAATCATTTCCGGTGTAAGATACGAGATGGGATAAAACTGCGTACTGCAGATACGGCAAATCAGAAATGCACGCGCACCACGGTGAACTCGTCTCTCCGCTTAGTTATTTTTAAGGATAGTTTCGCGTATTTTTGTGCAAGTGTTGAGATGTATTTGGGTTAAAATGCATCATGCGTTATTTTTATATCAAACAGAGCGCAAACTTTTTTTTGCTGTTGTTGTTGAAGCAAGCACTATTTTTATTTTTGGTGACAAAAGGATCCAAAAAGTTGCATGCATTTTTTCCCCCCCTTTGATTAATGATTTCAGTGCATTTTTGCATGGAAGTGTGTGTGTGTGTGTGGAT